>NC_056733.1:665826670-666046670 GCF_019279795.1 Protopterus annectens | reverse complement strand
CAAGACTTGTTCCTAACGTCTGAAAAATACAGCTTGGAACTAGCACCTTGTCCTATCTTCATATCTAGCAAGAGCACTTGCACTAGTTATTTTGTGTCTGTCCATACAGTGCCCTTTATCCAGGGAGCTATGGATGTTGATGTGGTCCAGTTCCAGTGGGTGCAGAATCCTGCTGTTAGATTACTTACTGGTACTTCTCATTCCGTTCATATTACCCAACTCTTTTGAGATTTGTATTGGCTGCTTTCGCTAGTCCCACAATTCTAAGATTAATGGTAGAATACTTGGACTTACATATACTAAGTCTGAGATGGCCATTTCTTGGAGTATTCCATATTCTCCAAGGCATGGTGATTTTGGAGTTACTATATGTATAAGTTTGGGAGATGTGGGAGGCATGTGACCTGCAAAAGACAAGTTTTTAGAAGATAGATGTTTGACATTCGCTGTTCTTCTGCATTTTCAGTCTTTTTTTTCTGTTGTTTGGCATTTTAAGTGCCAACAATTCAACAGAGAGTTGGCTTCCAGTTATGCCTAGATGTGTTTTTGCAAATCTTGACCTTCGCCTAGTGTTCATACTCTTCACAGCCTGGTCCTTCTTAACTTATTGAGCTACTAAGAGCCTACATTTTGGTTGCACACCTTGAGTCATTAGGAGAGGGGGCTGCAGGCAGTTCCATGGACCAGACTGGAGATATCCAAAAGGATATATTTTGAGCATCTTGCAGTAGCCCTGTGGAGCAAACTACCTGAACTTAATCAGGCAAATGAGTCAATCATTCCTTTAAGAGGTCTCTGAAGTTCCAGCCTTATGTGTGTGAGTCTATCTAGATCCTAATAGGGACACTTCAGCTACTTTTAGATTTCTTGATATTAATGGACATTTTTTTATGTTATGATTTCCAGCTGATTTGACAATTTCTGGTGTATGTTGATATTTTTACTTCACGTAAAATGTTTAGAGTTCAGGCATTTAAATATTTTTAATAACTTATTGCATGAGTTGCTTGACTTTAAGAATACATATACATTCTTTTGTGAAGTACTTTGATTAATTTCCATGCCAAGCTGTTTCTGAGCTTCTCCCTTATGTTCACGTTTGCTAGCTCTCCTACATCTGCAGAGACCTCTAGAAGTTTCCCAGCTACTATGTTTTTGCCACTAATGCTGCTATCTTGGAAGTCTGAATTTCTTATGAAAGTAGTTAATCTCTTGCAGTATGTGAATTTTAAGCTTGGCATATACCACTAAGATGCAGTGATGCATTTAACCTGGATAATGCAGCTTCATAATTGCCAGTTTGCACTGGTGTTTATCCACGTTACAGTATGATTTCTAGAAGTCCACATGAATGTAATGATTGTTGTTCTGCAGATTCAGTGCAAAATAAATTTCTCAACTCGTATGGGACATTTTCTCTGCTTTTGTCAAGGTCCTCTTGTATGACAGGGCTATTAGGTTCACTTTTGGTACAACACTGGGAAACACTGTACTTTTAAAGTAACCGAGATTCCTATAAAGCTATACTCAATATTTTATTCATCTTTTTAAACATTAAATGAAGGAGCCATCTAACTTTGTGTCTGTTTGAAGATTTACTGGTGCAATTCAGCACAGAGCAAACAGCCTTGGAGAGCTGCTACATGATTGTAGGATATTTGTACTGTTGTATAGAACTGTGCAGGCAAATCTAAACATATCGACACCCTATTTCTCTTGTCCTCTAAATGCATTCTTCTATTGGGGAGCTGAATAAAAAATACTTTTACCCTATTTCTCTTGTACTTTATATGTGTTTCTCTGTTGGAGAGTTGAATAAAAATGCTTTCTTTGCATGATCATTGTGATGTGAGTTGAATTGGAAATACCAAAACAAGGTATTTCCATTAATTTAGCACACAATTTATCAGCTACAAGGTTGATTAATGTCCTCATATGATGGGTGACATATGGAAACTAATGGTGCTGTCCAGAACTTTCCCAAACTACTGCTGTGTCTCAGCAGGTTTGTAGAAAGTTGTTTGCATCTTACCAGCTTTTTCTGAAAGGCAGTTAAAAGTTAAAGTGTAGTTTAATTCTAAGGCAGATGTCAGGAATGCAGACCCCTGTCTCATAATTCAGACTTGTAAAGGATTGATCTGATGTTGTCAATTTTCCTTCTTTCCGCAACCTATGGGTTCAGATCCGATTGCTCGGATCTGACTCAGCTGTTATAATAGCTTGTGGTAACTGAAAAACTCTTGACCTTCTCTCTTACCCATAATGCACCAGTCTGAATTACCTCAGATCTCATTTGCCGCTGTTCATGTTAGATGTGGTGACCAGTTGCTCTCGATCAAATAAGGGTATTTAACTGAATTTAAAACTTCCTTTCTCTTCTAAATAGCTTTTTTTTTCATTTTCTCTGTTTATCTTTCTAGCTTAGCTTGTATCCATTACCTAGTGACTGCTTTCTTGCTGTTAGCTCCCCTTTCTTTTTGTACGAAAGTACCTCTGAATACTATCGTTACTATTCCTTCCTTTTACACTTAGTGTATTCCCCGAAGTACCATTGTTGGTATTCCCCCCTTTTTACTTACTTTTCTCTTTAAAAAAAAAAGGGGGGGGGCAAGTCAGCTTCATCTAGCCCTTCCTCTTCTTCATCAAAAACTCTGAAAAATCAGAAAAGAGGCTTCTGAAAGCTCCAACATCTCCATCATACCCATTCAATAAAAGACCCAAGCTTTTGGATCCTACAACCTCCTCAGATCTGAAAGTAAAGACAAAGAGACATATGGATCCATCTGCTTCTTCAGATCTGACTTCAGACAAGACTACACCTTCACCGGATTAGATACTGATTGATTTGACTTCAAGCCTACCTGCTTTACCAAGGACCCAATACTCACCTTCAATTGACCCGGTTCCATTAAGAGTGCCTTCTCCCTTTCTGGAAAGACCAAAGTCACCTTCTCTGATGTCTACCCATTCTTCTAGGAGTTTGGCCAAAGAGGACATGGAGGGTCTGGTGAGAAAAAATCTGTGGGTGCCGAGTATGGCAGTGGTTTCCTCGGCTCCTACCCCTTTGGGTCAGGAGTTTCGTTAATTGACTACCCCTCCTTTACATCCTCCTCTGACTTCTTTCAAAGCTTCAGAGTTCTTGGATCTGAGCCATCTAGCTCTGTCTTCTTCGGATCCAAAGGTAACTCTATCATTAGATCCATCATTTGCTGTGAGTTCTTTGGTTCAGTCGGAGCCAGAGACCTCTTAGAGTCATAGCTGCCTAGTCAGCTCCCAGGTGTTGGGATTGACTTCGAAGTTTTCAGAGCACTCTACACACCTAGGGGCTTTGGCCCGGGTTAGCTCTGAGCTGGCTTCGGCCTCAAGAGGGCTTGCCTTGGAGCAGGGAAAGGCTAGGATCAAAAGGCTCACCCTCTCAGATACGAAGTCCTGTCCATCTCTGGGGAAGTCAGCTTTTGAGTTTTTGGAGAGAACCTTGTCTGCTTCAGCAGCTCAGACAGCCCCTACCTCCTCGGATCTTCAGCCCCCAACCCTGTCATCTTTGTGTACAGAGTCTCATCAGTTTTCTCCACAGGGACAGCGAGTACCAAAACCCCAGGCTTCCCAGCAGAGCATTGCCATTTCTACTGATACCTCCCCAGGGCATCCCAATGAGGATGGGTGACCTGGATGATTGGATGGGTAACCGTTAATTCACCCTGGGGGTTCAACCTGTGTCCCTCTTGGACAGGGGCAGTTGGTGCTGATCATGGAAATAAGGGTAGAACTTAGCTAGGCTTGTAACGGCCCTAGGGCCATCAGCCTATTAACTTCCTATGTTCCTTAGAAGAAGTTGTGCAAGAAGAAGCACTTGACTTCCCCAGAAGAATCCATCACCGAAGACACAGACTTCGATGAGGGTGAAGGTTCCCCAAGGTCACCTCCTGACGTTGTCTTCTCTGGAGATATTCTGGAAATTCTAAAAGAGAGAGGTGATTGGAAGCCCAACAATCCTTTTTCTGAAGAGTCCATGTACCTGGAGGCTTTTGGTACCCACTTGTCTACCTCCTTGTTGACTCTGCCCAGTGATGAGCTCATTGAGTTGATCTCTCAGCAGGCATGGGAGGCCCTTGACACCATTGAGCCAATTCCCTGGAGACCCAACAAAATTATTAATGCTCCTGAGGATAAACAATTTTGGACAAAAGGTGTGCCTGTCAATGCCATTGTCATGGAGGTGGCCACAAAGAAGGAACTAGCTGAGGAAAGTTTTTCTATCTATCCCCCAAACAAGGAGTCTTGGGTAATGGGTAGGTTCGGGAAGCATGTCTTCTCATTATGGTCCCTGAACTACCTGGCACCTTTCACTAGATTACAGAGAGATCTGATTAAAGAGCTTTCAGATACCTTCTCAGGATCCATTTCTGAGGGAGCACAGGCCTCTGTTACTTCCCAGTTGGCGATTTCACATGTAGCCGAAGGAGCGAGTAGAGCAGTGGGTTCAGGCATTGCCATCAGGAGGCATGCCTGGATGCACTTATGTGACTTTGTGGAGCCTTTCAAGTCTACATTCATCAATGCTCCATTTGACAGCATGTCCTTATTCAGCCCAAAAGTAAGAGACACATTGTCCAGGTGTGAGAAAGATGGGAAGACCCTGTCTGCAGTGGGCGTACATTTCTCCACTCCATAGAGATCCTTCTCCATGAATCAGCAAAGCAGTGGAAAAATGTGATTCAGAAAATCCCAAGGGTCTTTTCAAAACATGTTTGGAAGTAATGCCCCCAGGGCAGAGGGGGGCTCCTAGAAACAAGGGTCTAGAAAATCTTTCTTTGGCAGACCCTTCCAGGTCTCCTGAATGGAGGCCCAGTTGCACTCCTCTGGAGGGAATCAGGGGTCTACTGTCCCTGCACTGGAGAACCTGGCTGGAAATAACATTGGATACATGGGTGCAGAGGATCATTTCCAGAGGAAATATTATGCCCTTTTCCATCCTCCTCCTCAGTGCAGAAAAATCCCCAATGTTCCACCAGTCAGAGGGGACAAACAGCTATTTAGGTACAAAAGCTGATAGAAAAACGAGTCATCCATGAGGTCCCAACAGACCAGAGAGGATCCGGAACTTGCTCAAGATTCTTTTTAGTGCCAAAAACAGAAGACTGGAGACCAGTCTTGGATCTCAGCAACTTGAACAAATCAGTTTGACTAAAAAAGTTCCGATTGGTCACGGTTCAGTCCATACTTCCATTTCTGAAAAAGATGACTGGATGTGCTCAATAGACTTTCAGGATGTGTATTATCACATAAAGATGAACAAACAATCCAGGAGCTACTTATGCTTCCAGCTGGGAGCCAGTCAGTATGAGTTCAGAGTACTGCCCTTTGGTCTCACCACAGCCCCAGGTTGTTTATTAAGTGCATGGCAGTAGTGGCAACTCACTTGAGACTGTGTGGATTCCAGGTGTTTCTGTATCTAGATGATTGGCTGATTTCTGCCCTGACTAGGCATCAACTATTAAAGGCAAGAGGCAACATTCTCCAGACGTATTTACATCTAGGAATAACTATAAACTATGAGAAATCCTATCTAGTACCCACTCAAAATTTTAAATTTATAGGAGCAATTCTCACCACAAAAGAGACAATAGCCTCACTCCCCCCTTCAACAGTGGAAACAGTCAGGTCGCAAGTCAAAAAGAATAATATGCAGCAACAAATTCTTCTCTCGGTTGGTTCTTCAGACTTTAGGATCCATGGTGGCAGCAATATCACTAGTCCCGCTGGCCAGATTTCATATGAGAATTCTGCAATGGCTGTTATCATCACAATGGTATATCCTTCAACAATCAATGTCAAATCAAATAAAGATCACGAAGATTTGCAAAAAAGATCTCAAATGGTGGAGTCAATCGGATCAGATACTATGAGGTCACCCATTTGTTCTTTCCCATCCTAAGGCCACAGTGACCATGGATGCTTCCCAGCTAGGGTGGGGGTGCTTATTTTCTGTGCAAAACAGTCCAAGGCACTTGATCCCTCACAAAGTCCAACTTGCATATCTCTGTCATAGAGATGAGAGCAGTGCTTTTAGCATTGCAGGCTTTCCAAGATGCTCTTCATTTAGGAAGGAATGCAGTTCAATTAGACAACATTTCAGAAGTCTGGTATATCAACAAGCAAGGAGGAACCAGATGCCTACCCTTTGTAGTGAGAAACTCTCAAAGTGTGGCAATGGGATGTCTCATCCAACCGCTTTCTCATAGCAATGCATCTTCCGGGAAAGTCCAGTATGACAACAGACAGACTGTGTAGGTGCACTTTTCTACCCCACGAATGGTCCTTCAGTCAGAATATGACAGAAAAGGTATTCCATCAATGGGGTCAGCCTTGCTGTTATCTTTTCACCTGTACCGTAAAGAACAAGTGCAGCAACGACTTTGCCCTGATTCCCCCAGTGGGAAGTCACCAAGGAATGCTCTTCTACACAATTGGCCCCCAGCCTCCTTTATGCCCTTCCCCTGATTCCATTAATCCTGAAATTTCTGCAGAAAATGGCCAATTAAAGAGCAAAGTAATCTCATTGCACCATATTGGCCTCAACAGATTTGGTTCCCCTTCCTCTGACCTCACTTATTTCACCAACAGTGTATTCTGGCTCCAACTCCAGACCTCCTGTCTCACCTGATGTGCATGATTCACCCTGACATACCAAGTCTCAGGCTGACAGACTGTCTTCTCCAATTCCATCAATAGCTAGACAACCTGTGCTATCCTCCCCAGTCCGACACATACTCCTGTCTACTCACAGACCATCTACATGTAAGTTATATATCAGTAAATGTAAAAGATTTGTTCACTGGGCATTACAGAATAACATTGATCCCTTCTGTTCTCTGATTCATGATATTCTTGATTTTTTAGCCCAACTTTTAAAGAAAGGTCATCTTCTTCGACTATCAAAGTCTAGTTGGCAGCAATATGCAATTTTTACATTGTTTCCAAGGTTCTTCAGTTGCTTCACATAAACTCTGCAAAGCATTTTTGGGAGGAACTCTCCCTTTAAAACCCTCTTATAAAGACCCTACTCCCCCTTGGGACCTATATTTGGTGCTGCTGGCCATTTTACACCCCCCCATTTTGAACCAGCAGCTAAATGCGACCTCAAATTCCTTTCTTGGAAGACTATCTTTTTGGTAGCTGTAACTTCTGCAAGAAGAATTTCAGAAATAAAAGCTTCCAGTCCACCATATTTGATTTTTCACAAAGACAGAATATCTCTGCATATTAATCCATCCTTTTTCCAAAGGTGGTATCAGAGACAAATATCAATAAGTCCATCAATTTACCAGTATTACTTTCCAAATTTTGAGAACAAAGTTGAATACTTCTTATATTTATTATATGTTCAAAGACAATTGCATTTTTATCTTCATAGACCCAAAGATATCAGGAAATCTGACCAATTATCTGTTTCCTTCTTAGATGTTATATTGGGTAAACCAGTCACCAAGGTAACCTTGTCTAGATGTCTTACCTGTTGTATTACTTTCATTTATGATCATTTGGCTATGGCCTTGCCAAAATCGTTACAATCCCATTCTACTAGAGCATTAGCATCTTCATCTGTTTTTCACTCTAGAGCCTCTGTGTATGACATTTGTGCAGCAGCAGCTTGGGCTACCCCTCATACCTTTGTCACTCATTACAAATTGGATCTGGTCTCCAGGGGTAGAGCATCGTTTGGTTCAGGGGTGCTAAGGAACATCCTTCTTGAGTCCACCCAGAATTTAAGGCAGCTAGGGACTCTGTCCCATAGGTTGAAGATAGAATGAAAATTGACAAAATCAGATAAAGAAGTTATGTTCCATCTGTGTTGTCCATTTTCATTCTTCCTCAACTCTGCACCCACCACCCCCTACCTTTAAACTTCTAGATGAGCGAGTTGACTTAGGTGGGAACTTACTTTGTATTGAGCTCCAGATATAGTCTCTCTGAATCCTTCTAATATTTTCTTTTACTTGTATTAGCAAACAAAATCTGAGGTACTTAGGAAAGGTGCATTATGGGTAAGGGAGAAGCTCGAGAGTTTTTTGGTTATCACAAGCTATTGTAATGGCCAAATCGGATCGGAGGGATTGGATCCGAACCCATAGGCTGAGGAAGAATGAAAATGGACAACACAGATGGAACGTTATGGTGAGTACATAACTTCTTTTTTTTTTAATATTTACTCAAATATCTAAAAGCGACATTTGGTACCTTCTCTGCATTTGACTGCGACATAATCCGGACATTGGTCAGTACACAGTCTGAGCCAGCATACTTACTGGTTCTTCTTCCTGTTAAATAAGGCTGTATGTTTAGTTATTACAGCACTTTCTACAGATCCTCCCCTGTGATCTACGAGTTTTGAGTGACATAGATATATCTGTGTCAATAAACTGAAATAACATGTACTGCTTTCCAATGTGTCAGGTCTTTATCAGTGATGTCACCTGTGCTGTAAATTCAGGACTACTAGCCTTGATCATTTGTCTGCTCTTGGCATCATCTGTTAGACTAGAATTCAGCAAACTATATGGAACCTACTGACCTCCTTTCTATTTCCTTTCATACCAGATGTACACAGTCTTTACCTTAATTTCTGACATCACTCTGAACAGTGACTCCCCTGCCTTTCTTACCTAGGTTCATCTGCATGAAATATTTGATTAGCATCTTCAGAATTATTTCCTGCTGTTTCTGTCTTAGAAGAGTATTTTGATTTGATTGCACATGCTGGTTTACACTGGCCCTGGCTCAGCAATATTTACCCTCCCCAAAGCATTTTTTGTCCTTCTTTCCTTCTGCATCAGTTGTATTTTCTCATTTCTCTTTTGACCATCTGTTTTCTTCAATAATGTCCTGACCTATTTTATTTCTGATTTGGGGAGTGCTTCCCTTCCTCTTAACTGTTACCTTTCTTATGTTACTCACGTCCTGAAAAGTAGCATTTCTGTTTTTTTGATTGTATATTTTTTATTCTCTACTCATTTACTATTTGTTTTACTCAGTACTCTACTTATGATATCCTCCAGATGCTTAAAATCACTATCTGACTTATTTCTGAGTACTTTATTCATTTTGACTTCGGCACAAATTAATTTATTTTACTGTGCAGTACATTGCTTTATAGTTTGTATTAAAGATTTTGCTGATTAAAGTCATATTTCAAACAGTCTTTCTTTAAACAATCAGTTGCCTCTCTTGGTTCCGTGGTTCAGGTTATTGGTTTATATTACTGAATACTGTACTGTTGTAACACCCTTATGTATTTATGTTATGGATTATTAGGTTGTAACACTATTATGTATGTATGTTATGGATTATTAGGTTGTAACACAATTATGTATTTATGTTATGGACTATTAGGTTGTAACACTATTATGCACTTATGGATTATTAAATTGTAACACTGTTATGTATTTATGTTATGGATTATTAGGTTGTAATATTATTATGTATTTATGTTATGGATTATTAGGTTGTAACACTATTATGTATTTATGTTATGGATTATTAGGTTGTAACGCTATTATGGATTGATGTTGTGGATTATTAGGTTGTAACACTATTATGTATTTATGTTATGGATTCTTACGTTGTAACAATATTATGTATTTATGTTATGGATTATTAGGTTGTGACACTATTATGTATTTATGTTATGGATTATTAGGTTGTAACACTATTATGTATTTATGTTGTGGATTATTAGGTTGTAACACTATTATGTATTTATGTTGTGGATTATTAGGTTGTAACACTATTGTGTATTTATGTTGTGGATTATTAGGTTGTAACACTATTATGTATTTATGCTATGGATTCTTACGTTGTAACACTATTATGTATTTATGTTATAGATTATTAGGTTGTAACACTATTATGTATTTATGTTATGGATTATTAGGTCGTAGCACTATTATGTATTTATGTTATGGATTATTAGGTCGTAACACTATTATGTATTTATGTTATGGATTATTAGGTCATAACACTATTATGTATTTATGTTATGGATTCTTAGGTTGTAACACTATTATGTATTTATGTTATGGATTATTAGGTCATAACACTATTATGTATTTATGTTATGAAGTCTTAGGTTGTAACACTGTTGTGTATTTATGTTATGGATTATTAGCTCGTAACACATTTATGTATTTATGTTATGGATTATTAAATTGTAACACTGTTATGTATTTATGATATGGATTATTAGGTTGTAACACTATTATGTATTTATGTTATGGATTATTAGGTTGTAACACTATGATGTATTTATGTTATGGATTATTAGGTCATAACATTATTATGTATTTATGTTATGGATTATTAGGTCATAACACTATTATGTATTTATGTTATGGGTTATTAAGTTATAACACTATTATGTGTTTATGTTATGGATTATTAGGTTGTAACACTATTATGTGTTTATGTTATGGATTATTAGGTCATAAAATTACTATGTATTTATGTTATGAATTATTAGGACGTAACACTATTATGTATTTATGTTATGGATTATTAAGTTGTAACACTGTTATGTATATATGTTATGGATTATTAGGTCTTAACACTATTATGTATTTATGTTATGGATTATTAAATTGTAACACTGTTATGTATTTATGTTATGGATTATTAGGTTGTAACACTATTGTGTATTAATGTTCTGGATTATTAGGTTGTAACACTAGTATGTATTTATGTTATGGATTATTAGGTTGTAACATTATTATGTATTTATGTTATGGATTATTAGGTCGTAACAGTATCATGCATTTATGTTATGGATTATTAGGTCATAACACTGTTATGTATTTATGTTATGGATTATTAGCTTGTAGCACTATTATGTATTTATATTATGGATTATTAGGTTGTAATAATATTATGTATTTATGTTATGGATTATTAGGTTGTAACACTATTATGTATTTATGTTATGGATTATTAGGTCGTAACACTATTATGTATTTATGTTATAGATTATTAAATTGTAACACTATTATGTATTTATGTTATGGATTATTAGGTTGTAACACTATTATTCATTTATGTTATGGATTATTAGGTTGTAACACTATTATGTATTTATGTTATGGATTATTAGGTCGTAACACTATTATGTGTTTATGTTATGGATTATTAGGTCATAACAGTATTATGCATTTATGTTATGGATTATTAGGTTATAACATTATTATGTATTTATGTTACGGATTATTAGCTTGTAACACTAATATGTATTTATGTTATGGATTATTAGGTTATAACACTATTATGTATTTATGTTATGGATTATTACGTTGTAACATTATTATGTGTTAATGTTATGGATTATTAGGTCGTAACAGTATTATGCATTTATGTTATGGATTATTAGGTTATAACACTATTATGTATTTATGTTATGGATTATTAGGTTGTAACACTGTTATGTATTTATGTTATGGATTATTAGGTTGTAACATTATTATGTAATTATGTTATGGATTATTAGCTCGTGACACTATTATGTATTTATGTTATGGATTATTAGGTTGTAATAATGTTATGTATTTATGTTATGGATTATTAAGTCATAACACTATTATGTATTTATGTTATGGATTATTAGGTCCTAACAATATTATGTGTTTATGTTATGGATTATTAGGTCATAACACTATTATGTATTTATGTTATAGATTATTAGGTCATAACACTATTATGTATTTATGTTATGGATTAATAAATTGTAACACTATTATATATTTATGTTATGGATTATTAAGTTCTAACACTATTATGTATTTATGTTATGGATTCTTAGGTTGTAACACTATTATGTATTTATGTTATGGATTATTAGGTCGTAACACTATTGTGTATTTATGTTATGGACTATTAGGTTGCAACAGCATTATGTATTTATGTTATGGATTATTAGGTTGTAACACTATTATATATTTATGTTATGGATTGTTAAAGTGTAACACTTATATGTATTTATGTTATGGATTATTAGGTCGTAACACTATTATGTGTTTATGTTATGGATTATTAGGTCATAACAGTATTATGCATTTATGTTATGGATTATTAGGTTATAACATTATTATGTATTTATGTTACGGATTATTAACTTGTAACACTAATATGTATTTATGTTATGGATTATTAGGTTATAACACTATTATGTATTTATGTTATGGATTATTAAGTTGTAACACTAATATGTATTTATGTTATGGATTATTAGGTTGTAACACTATTATGTATTTATGTTATGGATTATTAAGTTGTAACACTAATATGTATTTATGTTATGGATTATTAGGTTCTAACACTTATGTATTTATGTTATGGAGTATTAAGTTGTAACACTAATATGTATTTATGTTATGGATTATTAGGTCGTAACACTATTATGTATTTATGTTATGGATTATTAGGTTGTAACACTATTATCTATTTATGTTGTGGATTATTAGGTTTTAACACTATTATGTATTTATGTTATGGATTATTAGGTTGTAACACTATTATGTATTTATGTTATGGATTAGTAGGTCGTAACACTATTATGTATTTATGTTATGGATTATTAGGTCGTAACACTATTATGTATTTATGTTATGGATTCTTGGGTTGTAACACTATTATGTATTTATGTTATGGATTATTAAGTTGTAAAACTATTATGTATTTATGTTAAGGATTCTTAGGTTGTAACACTATTATGTATTTATGTTATGGATTATTAGGTCGTAACACTATTATGTCTTTATGTTATGGATTATTAGGTCGTAACACTATTATGTATTTATGTTATGGATTCTTAAGTTGTAACACTGTTATCTATTTATGTTATGGATTATTAGGTCGTAATACTATTATGTATTTATGTTACGGATTATTAGGTCATAACACTATTATATATTTATGTTATGGATTATTAGGTTGTAATAATGTTATGTATTGATGTTATGGATTATTAAGTTGTAACACTGTTATGTATTTATGATATGGATTATTAGGTTGTAACACTATTATGTATTTATGTTATTCATTATTAGGTCATATCATTATTATGTATTTATGTTATAGATTATTAGGTCATAACACTGTTATGTATTTATGTTATGGATTATTAAATTATATCACTATTATGTGTTTATGTTATGGATTATTAGGTTGTAACACTATTATGTATTTATGTTATGGATTGTTAGGGCATAACACTATTATGTATTTATGTTATGGATTATTAAGTTGTAACACTGTTATGTATTTATGTTATGGATTATTAGGTTGTAACATTATTATGTATTTATGTTATGGATTATTAGGTCATAACACTATTATGTATTTATGTTATGGATTATTAGGTCGTAACACTATTATGTATTTATGTTATGGATTATTAGGTCGTAACACCATTATGTATTTATGTTATGAATTATTAGGTCGCAACACTATTATGTATTTATGTTATGGATTATTAAATTGTAACACTATTATATATTTATGTTATGGATTATTAGGTTGTAACACTGTTATGTATTTATGTTATGGATTCTTAGGCTGTAGCACTATTATGTATTTATGTTATAGTTTATTAGGTTGTAACACTATTGTGTATTTATGTTATGGATTATTAGGTCGTAACAGTATTATGTATTTATGTTATGGATTATTAGGTTGTAACACTATTATATATTTATGTTATGGATTATTAAATTGTAACACTATTATATATTTATGTTATGGATTATTAGGTTGTAACACTATTATTTATTTATGTTATGGATTATTAGGTTGTAACACTATTATGTATTTATGTTATAGATTATTAGGTCGTAACACTATTATGTGTTTATGTTATGGATTATTAGGTCGTAACAGTATTATGTATTTATGTTATGGATTATTAGGTTATAACACTATTATGTATTTATGTTATGGATTATTAGGTTATAACACTATTATGTATTTATGTTATGGATTATTACGTCGTAACACTGTTATGTGTTTATGTTATGGATTATTAGGTCGTAACAGTATTATGCATTTATGTTATGGATTATTAGGTTATAACACTATTATGTATTTCTGTTATGGATTATTAAATTGTAGCACTAATATGTATTTATGTTATGGATTATTAGGTTGTAACAGTTATGTTTTTATGCTATGGATTATTAGGTTGTAAAATTATTATGTAATTATGTTATGGATTATTAGCTCATAACACTATTATGTATTTATGTTATGGATTATTAGGTTGTAATAATATTATGTATTTATGTTATGGATTATTAAGTCGTAACACTATTATGTATTTATGTTATTGATTGTTAGGTCATAACACTATTATGTATTTATTTTATGGATTATTAGGTCGTAACACTATTAGGTTCATAGGTTCATAGGTTGATACTAGGCTATCTGCCCTAGGGCATCTATAAGCCTAGCCAGAGTGTGTTTGGCTTTCGCCACCCTTTTAGATTAGTTGACTGTGCCTCTGTATAGTAGGTCACAGAAGGTATCCCTTTTAAGGTTAGTTTGCTGTTCCTCTGTCAAGCAGGGACACAGAAGAGATCCCAGAGGTAAACTTATGATCTCCCGTCCACTCGTCAAGATTTCTGTTGAAGAGGGTCAGTGAGGGGCTCTGCCTAACATGGATTGGGATTTTGTTCCAGAGTGAGGGGAGCCTCTGGGATATGAATCTGTCCCTCCAGCATGTCCTATTTATTTCTGTGCTGAGGTTCAGGTCCCTGGAGCATGTAGCTCTAAGGGATTTGGATTTCCTGAGGTGAAGCATGTCCATTAATTCTGGGTTGGACATGGCTTTATACGTCCGACACAGATCGCCTCTGAGTAGGCGATACGCAACTGAGTAGAGCTGGAGTTTCTTTAGCCGAACTGCATAGGGCATCTGTTTGAGCCTCTTGATCCTCTTGGTGAGATACTTTTGGGGTCTTTCCAGTTGCTGAAAGTGTCAGGTAAGGTACATCCCAAACGGGGCATTGTACAAAATTATGGGCCTGATAAGTGATGAGTAGAGGGGCACAATGACCTCTCTTGATCTAGATGTGAACCCTTTCATGATAAGATGGGCTATATAGAAGGTCTTTCTAACCACTTTGGCAGCGTGATTGTCAAAGGAGAGATTGCTATCTACTTGGGTCCCCAAGTCCCTAATTACTTCTTCCGTACTTAATGGATAACCACCTATGTGGTAATTTGTGGGCACTTTGTTTTTCCCAAAGGGGATGACTATGCACTTTTTGGCATTTAGCTTTAGGCCATGGCTATGGCACCAGTTATCCGTCTCTGTGAGACCCTTTTGGAGGATGCTTGTGTCAACCTGAGAGTCGATTACAGCACCCAGTTTGCAGTCATCTGCGAACTTGGTCAGCCATAGTCCACCCGTGTTAGCCTGTACCTCGGAGAAATATATACTGAACAAGAGAGGTCCCAGGACTGAGCCTTGTGGGACACCACTTGTAACTGGTTTAGAGTCTGACATGGCACCTGCTATTCTGACCATGTGGGTTCTATCCCTGAGCCAGTTTGCAACCCATCTTGTGACATAGGGGTTGATATTTAAGCTGGTGAGCTTATTTATGATGCCCGAGTGGGGTATTGTGTCGAAGGCTTTTGTGAGGTCCAAGTAGGCTGTGTGGACTACCTTCCCTTCATCTAGGGCTTTGGTTACTGTTTCAAAGAAGTCGACCAGGTTCAAGAGGCAAGATCTGCCCTTAACGAAGCCGAATTGGGTAGGATCCAGTGTCTGGAGGTTCCCAATGTCTTTGTTTATGATTTCCATGATGATACGCTCCATAGCTTTGCAGACCAGGCTAGTCTAGGGCGATAGTTTCCGGGGTCTGTTGTGGCACCACCTTTGTGGAGTGGGACCACTGTTGCTGTACGCCATTCCTTGGGTACATATCCTGTAGTAAGGCTGAGATTGAACAGTGACTTTATATGAGGGTTTAGTTCTTCTTGGAGCTCGTGTAAGACTCAGCCCGGGACTCTGTCTGGTCCCATTGATGCTGTGTTTTTTGCTTTGGAGAGGGTAGCTCTCACCTGTGCATCTGAGATCTCAGGAAGGCTACACTCTGTTCGGATAGACATTTGCTCTTTTGGGGGGGAAGGGGAGAGAAGTTTGCACTGAACCTTTCTGTCAGGATGTTGGCAATGTCTGTGGGTTCATTGTATTTTTTGTCATTTTGCAGTAACTCAGAGCATATCTGGGAGTTGCCTCCCAGGTTTCTGACATAACTAAAGAAGGCCTTGTGTTTATCTTTAGTGTCTTGTGCAATTTTTCTTTCGAAGCTGGCCTTAGATGATTTTATGAGGGATCGTAGTTCCTTGCTAGTACTGATCAGTGACGCCTTCCCTTTTTGGGATTTTGCTCTGTCATGTAGTAGCTTTCTCCTTCTGTTGTATATCTTATTTATGGCCGGGGTCCACCAGACAGGTCTCATGACTTTGGAGGTGTGAGTCTTGGTTTTATTTGGGATAGCATGCTCCATGCATTCCTGTAGGTGTCCATAGAATGCTTTTGTAAAGGATTCTGCATTCTGGGCCGTATTTTCCACTGGCCCAGGGGCTTTGAAGGATTCCACCTCAGTTTTGAGAAGTGTGAAGTTTGCTTTTGAGAAGTTCTTCACCGTGGTTTCCTTGGCTAGGGGTGGGGACGGAATATGGATGTCCAGTGAGATTTGTTTATGGTCTGATCTTACCAATGAGGGGTATACCTCTGGTGTGGAACATAGAGACCCCATGTTGGTGATGACCAGATCCAATATGTTTTCCCCTCTTGTGGGAATGGTGACCAGTTGTTCCATAGCATTTGAGTTTATAAATTCTAGGAACCGTTGGGTGAGGGTATTTGGGCTTGAGTAGTTTTCCCAATCGATGTTTGGGTAGTTGAAGTCACCCAATATAATAGTGTTTGGAAAGACCTTCATATTCTCCAGTGTTCTCAGGAAAGCCGAGTGAGGTTCCTGTGTTTGGGAGAGTGGTCTGTAGCAGGCTACAAACTGAAAGGCTGTTTTTCCCACTGTTAGTTGCACATGGATGGTCTCTGATGCTTTGTGCAGTGCCACTAACCTGGAGGTGTGGGTATCTTTGATAAATATGGATACTCCCCCTCCTTTTGTGGTTCGGTCCAAGTTTTGGGGCCGGAAAGCATGGTATGAAGTATAACCTTTTAGTGCTGGGGTGCTCTCGGGAGCCTATTATGTATTTATGCTATAGATTATTAGGTCGTAACACTATTATGTATTTATGTTATGGATTATTAAATTGTAACACTATTATATATTTATGTTATGGATTATTAAGTTGTAACACTATTATGTATTTATGTTATGGATTCTTAGGTTGTAACACTGTTATGTATTTATGTTATGGATTATTAGGTCGTAACACTATTGCGTATTTATGTTATGGACTATTAGGTCGCAACAGTATTATGTATTTATGTTATGGATTATTAGGTTGTAACACTATTACATATGTATGTTATGGATTATTAAATTGTAACACTTATATGTATTTATGTAATGGATTATTAGGTTGTAACACTATTATGTATTTATGTTATGGATTCCTAGGTTGTAACACTATTATGTATTTATGTTATGGATTATTAGGTCGTAACACTATTATGTATTTATGTTATGGATTATTAGGTTGTAACACTATTATGTATTTATGTTATGGATTATTAAATTGTAACACTAATATGTATTTATGTTATGGATTATTAGGTTATAACACTATTATGTATTTATGTTATGGATTATTAAGTTGTAACACTAATATGTATTTATGTTATGGATTACTAGGTTGCAACACTATTATGTATTTATGTTATGGATTATTAGGTTATAACACTGTTATGTATTTATGTTATGGATTATTAGGTTATAACACTATTATGTCTTTATGTTATGGATTATTAAATTGTAACACTAATATGTGTTTATGTTATGGATTATTAAGTTGTAACACTATTATGTATTTATGTTATGGATTATTATGGCATAACACTATTATGTATTTATGTTATGGATTATTAGGTTATAACACTATTATGTATTTATGTTATGGATTATTAAGTTGTAACACTAATATGTATTTATGTTATGGATTATTAGGTCGTAACACTATTATGTATTTATGTAATGGATTATTAGGTTGTAACACTATTATGTATTTATGTTATGGATTCCTAGGTTGTAACACTATTATGTATTTATGTTATGGATTATTAGGTCGTTACACTATTATGTATTTATGTTATGGATTATTAGGTTGTAACACTATTATGTATTTATGTTATGGATTATTAAATTGTAACACTAATATGTATTTATGTTATGGATTATTAGGTTATAACACTATTATGTATTTATGTTATGGATTATTAAATTGTAACACTAATATGTGTTTATGTTATGGATTACTAGGTTGTAACACTATTATGTATTTATGTTATGGATTATTAGGTTATAACACTATTATGTATTTATGTTATGGATTATTAAATTGTAACACTAATATGTGTTTATGTTATGGATTATTAAGTTGTAACACTATTATGTATTTATGTTATGGGTTATTAGGGCATAACACTATTATGTATTTATGTTATGGATTATTAAATTGTAACACTAATATGTGTTTATGTTATGGATTATTAAATTGTAACACTATTATGTATTTATGTTATGGATTATTGGTGTACTCTCCATGCTCATGCATGAAAATAGACACATTATTGTCCCCCCTGCCTGCCTAATTAATATATGTAAATATCACCATTTTAAATCCTGTTCAACATGCAGAAGTATCCACGTGTTTTTTTGTTTTTTGGATGTTGCTTCTCTTTGTTGGTTTATGGTAGATATGGTAAAACTATTCCATTATAGTCACTGGCTATCCCCTGATTTAAGCATGATTTGTACCATGGTTCACTGATGAGCTTTGACATGACTCTGTAATCCAGCTCTGGATCAAGAGAAAATATATGTTTACACACGGGAGAGCTGCCAGATGGTTAGGGTTTCTTTTTTATTTTTGCAGGGCTTCTTACTTTAAGAAGATAGCAGTGAAATCTGCAGGTGGTAAGTGGTTGAGCTGGTGAAATGTAAACAGAAATGTAATGAGAATAATGATTACTTTTATTTATAGCTGTGCGTACTGTGACCAGGTCTAAGTCAGAAATTAATGGTTTACCTTGAGTTGCTTAATAGTAATTGCTTGTGTTGTTGTTTGCTGAAACATGTTGGCTCAAGGTGTTGTATGGTTGTAGCATTTATGCTCTGTTCTTAGAAGTGATATAGTTAAGCTAGAAATGTGTGTTTTAATTAATTTCCAAGATCAAGAAGTAAATCAGAAAGAGTTCATAGCTGCATAGATTAGTATTAGGCTAACTGCCCTTGTGGGACATTTTATGCTAAGCCAATTAATCCATGTGAAAATCACACTCTGTACCTTGTGTCTGTAAGGTAAACACCTTAACCCTTATGCTAACCTCCATTACTGGGATTACTGTTTTCATGTTTTGGCATGATCTCTCTTTCTCTGAGTTGGAGTGACGTTATATGTGACATACATGTTTTCAAAATGTCATTGCTCTGACAGAGTAAACTGTGTGGAAATTTGGTCTAGGTCACTTATCAGGTGTGGTACAAGGTGAAAGGAGGAAGATATGTTGCAGTAGGTAAGTGTGCATTTGGATGCTGTTGCCTAAAGTTTTGGATTTACAAAATATTTGGGCATTGGGGGGGTGGGAGTGTGTGTGTCTCAGTGTGTGCGGGGTAGGGTTAGTTTAAGTGCTAGATAAGGAGACTGATTTAGTATTGAGCAAGTGAGATGTATGTCTGAGTCTCCTCTGTAGGTGTAATAATATGGAAATGCTTTTTTCAAAGATAAAGTGTAGGGTTTGGGGTAACGTCACAAGCAGGGTTAGGGTTAGAACACATGAGTAAAGTGGTGTGGGGTGAGTGGGTGGGTAAAGCCCTCTAGCCATCTTTACCAATGTGTGCTAACCCTACAGCATACCTTAAAAAATCCTTTTCATAGCTCTGCCACTATTCAGGCAAATAAGGGCTGAATATTGCAGAAGAGTTTTAGTTTACAGATTGCAAAAGGAAATGGCCTTTTTGCTATCTTTTCTACTTGAGATGTTTTAGATTTTTTGTAATTATAATTGTTCAAAATGTTTGCATCAATCATATATGAGTCAAAGTTTTTACATTTTGAAAATTATAATAATAATCCATATAAATATATTTGTGTGTGTGTATGTGTAAAAATGTATACATATATATATATATATATAGAGAGAGAGAGAGAGAGAGAGAAAGAGAGAGATGTCTTATTTGTAGAGGTCATTGACTTGCCAGATCCTGCTGCCAGACAAAGACTACATAACTTCTCCTCATAAAAGGATCTTTCCAGATATCTTGAGTTGAGTCCTTCTTTTTAAAAAATGTCTGTGCAGTTCGGAGGACTCTCCATGGTTGCTCTAGTCACCTTGACTGGAATAGGCTGATGAGGGTAGTAGTCAAGGCTGTAACTAAGCTGAGTGCCTTCTCTTATCCCACTGTATCTAGGGTGGGTAAAGAGGGACCCTTGCCACCTGTGTCTACTGCTCCTCCCCCAGGCCCATTTATAGCATCAGGCGTATCAAAGGCCACTGCTTTTCAGAAGAGTTCAACACTGACATTGATGGAGCTTCCCTCTTCAGTGCTAATGTGACCATCTGTACAGGTGACAGTGGTGCTCAGCCTTTCTGCACTGAGAGTCACTAGATTTCAGGTCCTCAAGGCTGATAGTTTGACACCACCATTAGCACTCATTTATGTCATTGTCCAAATTGGAATTCAAGCCCTCAGAACTAATGTTGACATCTCTACCAGGAATCAGCCCACTTAGGAGTAGCAGGTTCCACCACTGAAATTGAGAGACTGGATCATGCAAAATATGAAAGTTATTTACTTACTGTAATATTAGTTATGATATTTCTAGTTTTCTTACTTGTAAAAGTTGCGTGTTTAGTGCATATTGAAAACTGGTGATCAGACTTTATCGTGGGGATACAGTTTTTTAAAGCATATAATGATGTATGCTGCACTTTGGATCATTTATGTATATAAAGAAAAATAAATGTTTTCTTCTCTCAGAACTTGCTGTCTGCTTCACCCATGATTGAATAGCTCGGCATTCTTTTGGCTGTAATGGAAACTTCATGAAGCATTATAGTACAGACTAGAGTGTGGCCTTCCTTCCTTTCTCTTTTGCTTATTGAAACTGACTTGTTCAAAGTTTTTTTCTGTATATTAGCAAACTTGTTGTATGTTTGTTTTTTTTAATTAAAAAACAGAAACTAGTGATCTTGAAACTTCGTTGATGAGCTCAGCACAGTAATTTTCAAAAATCATGAAACCCAGGTGGTGTTCCAAAGCAACAAGCCTTTATTCGTCACAGACAAGGGATCCTCAGTAACAAAAAATCAGAAATATTTTAACAATGTTAAACATATCAACTTTTATATACTTAAAAGTAGGTGTGGAAAATATACGTATTGTTCAATTGTAAACCACCCTATTCATGGCAAACAATATAAACGGGGCTGTAAACGTGCATTTTAGAACAGCAAATACCCACCCCCACACACTACTACTGATTAGATCAAACTAAATCCTAGTTAAGGAAAGCACCACCTATCTATTTGCAACCCACATTCCAAGAACAGGTATTAAAAAAAGCATAGCATATACATAAAAAGACTCTTAACTAAAACTGATTTCGACCAACCTTGCAATAAAGCCTTCATCAGGTCTGTGACAAGAACTAAAATCAACAAAAAACACATAGCTATCTAACCATAAACATAATCAAACTAAAACACTATAAATATAAAAATATGTCTGTCTAATAATGTCTAATAAATATTCATCCATGAGTATTAGTTTGCATAAAAAACTAAGTTATTAACATCTCAGAAAAAATGTCAGTGCTTTGCAAACAAAATTCATGACAGTTTTCATGTTTACAGTCCCAAAAACGATTATACAATGAAAACTAGTAGAAAAAACAAACAAAAATACAGAAAACAGTGGATGAAGTAAACTAATAATGTATAAAAAATGTGCAGGTGTGTGCATTAGCATCCACCATATGGTAAGTGGGGCAATTATACCAATACTACATGGTAATAGCAGCATGAAAAAAAATGTGTTTTTAATTTACCATTTAAATCTCTGGTATGATGCAATAAATCTAATCAAATCAGACTTGAAGTTAAAGTAACTAAGCATATATATATTTATACACATTGTACACATCATTTTTATTATTATTTAGCATATTTTTGGTACATAAAAATATTCCACAAAAAATTCTTAAAAAAACCTTTACAGATTATGTGGCAGCTCACGTAAATTCAACACATTCTTAAGAGCAATAGTAGTTAAGTCCTGGTTTTCTGAATGCATTTAATTTCAGCTGCCAACATAATTATTTTTCTCCAACACACCATTGGCGTCCCCTTCAACCTTATCCATTTCCACACAGTCGGGAATGATAAATTTAAAACCAGAATGTCTGGGATGTTCTAATAAATGTTGGGATTAGGTGTTTCTCTGGCATTTATGGCTGATGTCAGAAAGATGACCTGAAATCCTCCTTTTGAGTTTATTCATAGTCTTACCCACATAAAATGCAGGGCAGTCATTACACTTGACTCTGTATACAACTTTGTCAGTATCACAGTTACCAACTGCTGAAGATTTCACCATCTTTTTCCGATAGGGGCACTCAAATGAGTCACATGCCATCAAGTACTCACAGAAAGTGCAGTTAGGTGGCCCACAGATTTTAGTGCTCATGTCATCCTGGTGTGCCTTATTTTTCTTGTCCACACAACTACGTATGCTTCTGTTCTTTTTATATACAAAATAGGGTGATGTCCTAAAACCCATACAGGCTGCTGATTGTCAGTGAGGATGGCCCAGTTCTCCTTAATAATGGCTTTAATTGTATTGAAATCGCAGGTGTAAGTTAGAATGCACCTGTCCTTACTTCTCTCTTCTTTTGGGTTAGGGTGACCTCATTGCGTAAGTCTACCAAAAGGCCTATTCCACATAGGGTCATTGTTAATTTTAGAATCTCTAATGGGATCCAGGATCGTATGTAACATTTAATTCATATCCTCTGGTTAAGAAATCATTTTCAAGATCATTCACATTGTTAGAAAAATATGTACTAATGTATATGTTTAGTGCTTATTAGAAGCTAAAAGGGTTAACACATTTCATTCTATTTTATGTACAGCTTAATTCTGTATGAAATTACAAGATGCTTTTTCAAACTGCAGTATGCTTTCTGAAATTGCAAAATGCTCTCTGACCTAGTATTTGCTAGCACAGCAAAATTCATGTTTATGCCTTTTTGGAAATCTACTGAGAAGCAGGTGATTATCTGTTAGGTCAGGAAAATAAATGAATAGAACAATGCTGTTTTCTATAATGTTATTGAACTTGAACAATCAGCTCTGTTCATGTTATGAGAACATGCACAGCTGCAGAAAAGAAAGATCAAACAAAGACTGCTTGAAGAAATGAACTATAATCTGTACTTGCTTTGTGCTCAAATTAGCCATAGTACCTTGAGTGGTAACATTGCATAGTGAGAAGTTGTATCTGACCGGTGGTCATCAAGGCCACGTTGTTTTTCTTAGGAAGTTTTTTTTTTATAAACTTGATATGCCAGCAGAAAATCATGGTTAAACAGCTGCTATGAAATAATATTGAAAGAACTTGTGATTTATTACGTCAGCTTGGTAGGCAATGTCTTGTAAGAAATGTATAGGAATAGCCTCACTTCCTGATTCTAGTTAGACAAACTCTGTATTAGCACGTTTTTGTCTCCTTGCTGCAAGATTAAAGTGCCTTAACCTGAACCTGCCATGTGTTGATCTTTTTGAAGTTGTTTTTCCTTTGACACATATTTTTGAGAAAAAGGTCCAAATCTGTGGTAATGCGTGCTAATCTGTAGCCTCGTCATTTTATTACATTAAACTTAGTTTTTACTGCATGCGTACTGTCTCTGTGAAGTAAGTAGTTTACTCTTGTTGGTTTCCTGTGTAAGTTACTAATTCATTTTCTTCTGTCTTTATTTTGTTTTGAAGTTGCTATGTTTTTAAAGTACTTATTTCTGCAGGTTTATAGTATTGCAGTTTGAGACACTTCATTACAATGTATCTTTTCTTTCTCTAGGTAATTGCACTAAGTAAAAGAAGTAAGGAGGCCGAGTCTGCTTTTCTTAGTATATACAAACAATTAATTCAAGCCCCAGGTAAGAATTGCTTGGTTATAGTGCTGAATGCTTTAGTATAAAATGGTAACAGAAAAAAAATGGTTTCCTGAAGTGACATTTATACATCACATGCACAGAATGTGTGAGCATGGTTATGCAAAACGTGCATATTACTTCTGTGAACCATGCGTACTGCATAACATAAATAAACTACATATAATTTTTTCAGATTTTTGACATAGTTCTGGGACAGACGGCCTCAATCTAAGCAGCACAAACATCAGTCTTTGTAATTACACAGCTCAGACCTATATGAGTCCTTTAGTACAGTTTTCATATTCCATTGCCATTACTGCTTGTCAGTGCATGTTACCTTTTTAGGTGTATTTGTGAGGATTGCTTCCCTTTGGTGTGAGATGTGTATTCTGGGAGACCCCGGGGTAGAATTCATACTTATTTGGGTGATTTGTTGAGGATACTAGTGAAACACCTGTGCAGTTGCAGACTGTGAGATTATCAGCACCACGGGATTCACATACACATTCATCACATGGCTCACTGTTACACTCATCATGTTGGGAAACTCTGCCACAGGCTGAGAGCCATCATCTGCGCAGACTTTCAGAGTTACGCGTCTTACCCTAAGGCTGGGTTGACATCAGTTTTACACTGAATGTCAACACATACCTGTTATAATGACTTGCATATTACTGGACAATTTTATTTTTTTCTTGCCACTTGCATGTATGCAGAAGAAAGGCATTCATTCAGTGCAATGGGCTAAGCCGTGACTTGGCAGAGTAAACAGATAAGTATTACATTGAAGAACCTCTTGCATCTACTGCTGTGTACTACTGAATAGGATTTGGGGTTGTGTTTTACAGATATCTTTGCAGCATTTCATGATATGGAAGTGTTGGGCATGCCATCTGAGACAGGAAAGTGTGCTTGCAAAATGCATATTTCTTTTAAAAATAGGCAAGATAAGTGTGTTTATTGTCCTGGGTCAGAGTATGATGTCAGTGCTTACAAAATCTGTTAGGAGGTCAGGAACATGACCCTTCATACGACATGTGGCCACCCATACCTCCTTAAACCAAATGAGGTTTATGACCTACTTGCTAAAGTCTGCCATTTCATAAGATGGTAGTCAACTGGTTGTCCCCCTCTAAAAAGAAAAACAAGGAGAAGTCTGTGGGTCTCATGGAACTGAACAACCCAGCTAGGATTTGTTAGTCGGAGGATGATAGTTCCTCTGAAGGAGCTCAACTAATCCCAAGACCTAATGTCTACATTGGCCAAGGCCTCTAGCACAAAAGCTGCTATGCCATCAACATACCTCTCACTGGTTTTGAGGGCAAAATAATGGGGTGCCACGAATTTCCGAGTGGCCCCTTCAATTTCTGATTTTTTTTATTCACAATTTTAAGTTATTAACTCATAATATGGTGATAACAATGGATAAAATAGTTTATGTTGGCAAAGAACATGGTGAGTGTTTATTTTTCCTTGTCTGCTAAATAGCTGTTTGAATTTTGGCATTTTGACCATAATAATCAAGCGAGTGTATAATGAATGAATTAATGGGCTTGGAATACATCTCTCAAGTTTACTATCTCTTTGGCTCAAAATTTATCTCTTTTCTTCCTAATCCCTCCTAAAACCGGGGAGATTTTGAGAGAGAAAAGGTATTGGATTGTACTGAATAATACATGTCAAATGTACCTCATTGCGGGAACATTCCTCCTTTGGGCTCATTCTTCCAAGTTCCACATTGAAAGGGTCCATGGCACATGTAGCATTAGGATTTTTTTAACACATAAAAACAAAGTAACTAAACCAAGAAACAAAATGTTACGGCAGGAAACTCAAATGACCAAAGATTAAAAACACAGAGCTTTAATCCACAAAGCAAGATCTTCACAAAAAGTTAAAAGATAAGTGCTTTTGTTCACTTAGAATACCTCTTTAAGATCTGCTGTTCTTGTATGGAGGCTTGACTGCTGTTGAGTGATCCCATTGGATGGTATAAGGAATAAAGGCTCTTATATTTTAACTTTTTGTGAAGAGAGATCTTGCTTTGTGGATTAAAGTTCTGTATTTCTAATCTTTGCCCACCTGATCTAAGTTTACTGCCGTAACATTTTGTTTTGAAGCTGTTTATATATATATATATGTCCGTGTTAGAGCTGAGGGGATATCTCGGTTTTATGTGAGCTCATTGAATAGTACTTAAGTGGTTTCCGTTTGTACAACTTTGCAATAGCCACGTGCCTGCAACAGAGACGCTTCTTCTAGGAATCAGTCTTGGTAGATAAGTAAAAACCGAATAGTAACTGCCAAAATTTTCATGAGAAAAATGGCATCAACTGTTTAGTCCATTTAAAGTTTTCCAAGTAAAATAAAGCAAGGCAATTCTATTTTTGAAGGGTAGGGGTAGGTAGAAATGTCCATGATTCCATTGTGATTTTATTATCCTTGCTTCTGTCAGGACGTGAAGATAGATGAAGTCCTCTGCCTAAAAGTCTGTCTTTTGAGTAGTACAGTACAACAGCATTGTAAGCAAGGCATGGAGTGTGTGTTTTGCTTGCAAATCTTGATATTCATTATAATTTGCCATCATGGGGAAGCTTAATGTGGTGATGTTGCGGTACCTCTTGAGAAGTGATTTCAGAATTCTTTCTGACTGCCATAAGTAATTGGGTGAACTTAACTGTTTATAATGTCTTCGGCCTGCTATAGTGGTTAACTGAGGTAAAAGTACTAACAGTAGCTTTTCTACTCGACTATCTCATATTAAAAAAGTAATACTTTCAAAACTTGATAAATGTTGCAGATGACTGGAAGCAACTCATGCCATGGTGTATAAAACTTGTGACAGGACACTAACTTATTCATAGCCTGACCTTTTGTAAAGTTTATAACAGACTAGACTTTGTAAATGAAAAAGAGAACCACTAAAACCGTCTGTGTTTTCTGTGTGCTACAAGATACCAGGCTGAGGGAAAGCTTCAGAAGCAGTTCTTTCTTAAGAGATACAACCTGATGATCCAGTTTATTTTCCAGAAACAGTATCTGTAACACATAGAAAGTTTTATCAGAATTTGTAAAATCTTCATAGAAATAACTGTTAAGTCTGCAGAAAATGTACAACACTTAACCACACATTCTGGGAACAGGGTAAAATATAGTGTTCACCAGTTTAGAATATGTTTAGCTGACTTGGATCTGCTTATTCAAGTAATCTCCAAGTAGAAAATATTTTAATTTATTTTAAAAGAGGTGATTATCTGCATGTGTAAGACTATTATGATAAGAAAAAATTTGAAAGTGGCAGCCAGAATCAGCAGGGTGAGATTGTTTGTCTCTGATACATAAACCTGCTGAGATGAAAAGAGAAGCTTTCCAGCTGTGGAATTTTTTGAACTCATATGCCTGATGCATATCTAAGAATCACTTCTAAAGATGGGTAATCCAAATTCTGAGTGAAGTTAGATTGCACATGGCAAATATAAGGTGACAGAGCTTCATCCTTCTGCTGTATGACTGTGATACCAGTAGGAAGTGATATTGGCACTGTTTTCAGTTTAGTGCATAGATTTTACAAGTATTATTTTCTCTGACATCCTACTTTAAGTACAGTTTTGTTTGTATCCTTCAGTGGCACACTCATCTAGATCGGATGTCTGTGGGTTCTATTCCCCTACCAGATTCTTGGATTTTTATAGTATTGACATTATAGTGCACAGCAGTAGGGGGCACTGCATTGCTACAGAGCCTGACTTTCATATAGTACATTAAACTCGTCACATCTGCCTAAGTTGGTTGTAGTTTAGGTGCATGTTAAAAATCCCTTGGCACTTTGAGTCCTGGCAGATTTCACAGACATGCATAATTATCACCTTGGGTGTCCCTTGAAAATAAGCCTAAAATCTAGTGGGTTGTGTACATAATTAATTTTAAACAAATTTATATATGTTGTTTTTATCCTGAATGTAACAGTAAGTTTAGGCTAAGTAAGAATGAAATACGTTGTTGTGCTTCCTGGTGTTTACTGCTCCGCCTTTTCCAGTGATGGTTTGATATAACTTATACAAAGACATTACACAAACAAGAATCCCACATTTGCATCCAGTGATCCTACCAGAATGCACCCTGCACTTTGCTTAGATCCAACAACTGTCTACAATTCAAGCATTTTCTTACGGTGACTCACTTCAGAATGGCTCATTCCATTCCCCTTATCCTGATACACAGCCATGTCCAGAGTGATGTATGAATTTGTAGATTCATTTATCCAGTGTTCGGATCCCAAAGTCAACTAGCAACATTGACTCCTGTATATTATAAAAACATTTCCCATCACCCATACATCTGTTACGTAGGACTTCAAAATCAACAAAATCATTTACATTCCTAACAAGCCATGGCAGTCTATTCCAAACTTTTGTAATAGTTTGTTAGGTGCGAATCTCTTTTCTTAGTCCTATTATTATTGGTATTGGATAGCCTCTTAAATGACAGATATGAAGTTAACAGTTATATTGTTCTGTTGTACTTTGATGTTATGGTTATATTTATGAACTGCTCCTGTATGGCTGCTGCTGTTGTATTGCAGTTAAAAAAAGGTCAACAGAATTATAAACGCGTCATTAAGTCCAGAGTAAATACCTTGAATACCACAGCTAAATAGACCTAGCTCTTTTCATTTAATATTGTATGTTTTAATATGTATTCTAGGAACTGTCATAATGAATCTTCTTTGACTTGACCAAAAAAGCAACTTAGGTCAAAGAGATTTAATTGTTTGTTGACTGGGTTGTTCTCACTAGCCCAATGGCCTCTTTTCAGGGGAGACCTGAGGTGCTATTCATATTGACTGGGCAAGTTTGACCAGGATACAATGGAAATTCTCCTACTGTTTTCACTCTGAACCACTAGGTGACATCACAGGGCTGCAAACACTTGCAGTATGGCAGCGGATAGTAGTCATGGAACTAAGAGTGCTGCAGGACCTGTGGAGCCTGATACAGAGATGGCAGAGGCAGTTGTGAACAGTTTTGATGATAAAACACTTGAAACACAAGTGTTAATGAAAAGAACAGACCACGGGTGAACGTAATGCCGTAGTAATATATACCAAATAGAAAGCTCAAATACTTAAAGTTAAAACAAAGCACGGCAAGTATATAAAAATTAACCAAGTCGTAGTTTATTTAGGTAAGTGCTTTCACCACACTGAGGTGACTTCCTCACATCATAATAACAAACATTCACTCTGTGTTAAATTTGTATAACATTTTAAATTAAAACATCCAACAAAATGTCATCCCCCCATTTTTCTCTAATGACATCATCATAAAGTCTATCTTTAAAGTCACAGTATCTTATTTCTATAAAAATATTAGAGTACTCCATTATGACTTACAAAGCAGCCTTTACTATAAGCAGAACTCATCTAGGTAGCCCTTTAGCTTTAAGTATTGGTTTAATTGAAATTACATCATTAAGCCCAGCTCCCTTGTCTGCCCTAAGCTTCAATATCCATCTAAGTTCAGCCCCTTCTGTCCTATTTTCCACATTACCCAACCTTATTGTTTCCTTTATAACTACTGACCTTGTATTGAGAACGTACTTGGCTATAGCATTATTTCTGTTGCCATTTCTCACACTGTACAAGTGTTCTGTTATACGTTCCCTCAAGGTATGGTCCATTTTCCCTATGTAAAATCTTTGGCAACACAAACATCTGGCCATATAGACTATGTCTAGTGTTACAATCAGCCCTCATATTAAATTTATACTGCTTACCCGTATCAGGATGTATGAATTCATAAGGATCCATATCTATATGCTCACAGTACCTACATTTCCCACGTGGAAATGTTCCATCACTTCCCTTATTTTTACATGTGGGCCTATCGGGATAACATAACATTCTCTTCATAGATTGGCAGTTCTTATAGCAATATCTAGGGTTTGAGAGTTCTTAAAATGCCAACGTATGGAACCCAATACCCTGAACTACTAGCGAGTTGGCAAAATCTGAACATAGAAACAGGCCTAGAGTATATGAGACTGATGAACGAATTTTTTAAACCGGAGGAAGAAAAGTTGGTTTGTGAGATACAGAAATTGCAGGAGTCGCTATATCAAACATTTCCCTTGATAGCCACGGACAGAGCAGTGGATGGGGTTACAGATAATGTATCTGTGTATGAGAAACACCTTATAAATCAAAAGAAGAAAAAGCTGGACAGAGATGTTGCAGACTTTAGAGGGGGGCCATGTGTTTTCATGGCCAAGAACTGAACTCAGTAGTGAGCGAGAGAGCAAGCCAACAGAGAAAGTAACCCATCTGCCTAGCAATTTGCCAACAGAGAGAAACACTGAGAATAACATCACTAGAGTAAATGAAGTAAGCCAAATGTAGGGAGAAGATGTTGCTGTGAGCCAAGTCGTAATGCCGACAGTGACGGGGATGGAGAAGATGTCACAAGGAGACCTTATGGTGGTAAGGAGGAAGCATAATTCGATGGTAGAACAACAGGAATTTCCTAAGCCACCTTTTCCCATTCAGATGGAGAAGGGACAAGAATCCTATCGATCGAAGAGTCGAGGTTGGATGAAACGGAAACAACCTATAGATCCAGTGAATTATCCAACCATCAAAAAGATGTGGGACTCAAAGACTCATTAGTTTTAAAGTTATCAAAGAGGACATTGAATGAGACAGAAGTGACTGTACTTAATAAGGGACTATCTTTTATTACTGCAAGCAATACAGATATTTCACAGACATTGATAGATCTGAAAGTGTTTATTTGGAATGTAATGCTTAGGTTAACGTACCCTGAGAGTGGAAATACGTAAAGGCATGGTTTACAAACGTTGAGCAATTATATACCAGTGAATCATCCCAGTCTTGAAGCATATGCCAGGATATGTGAAGGTGAGTTGCATCATTTATTTCAAGAGGGTTAATTTGGTAAATGTTTTTATAACTTGACTCACATTGAGCAAAAGGCTTTAGAGTCGATTAGATGGGTTGAGTGTATAGTTATTCGACCAGCTGATAAGAGTGGCATGATAGTGGTGATGGACAGAGATTTTTATTATGGGTCAGTTAAGGGTATGCTTCAAGATGGTGATGTTTACAAAACCATTAACCAAGGATGTGTACAATGATTAGGAAGATTCAAATATTGTTGAATGAATATTTAATGAGTTACTCCATTATGACAGAACTAATGCAGTTCCTTATAGTGGATAATCCAATGATGTCGATGCTTCAAGCTTCACCCAAAGTTCATAAAAGTTTGGTTATTCCACCCTTTAGACCTATTGTAGCAGGCAGAGGGTGGGTAATCGAACCCTTACATACATGCATACATACATACAAATGTTTCAAGCATGGGCATTAAAGCCCTTCTAGCTTGCTAATATCGCAAAACACTTGTGCCCATAATAAATGTCCAGTCTGTTCTTAAAAATATCTAAACTAGTACTTGCTTTAATGTAATTTGGTTGTCTGTTCCAAGCATCAGGTACTCTGTCAGAGAACCAATTAGTACACTTCTCATTCCTATAGAATATTCTACATAGGTTATCTGATGATTCTCTAGTACTTTTTAATAACCCCAAACATTCCCAGAGATAGTTGTCCCTAAATGCCCTATATACCTGAATAAGATCTCCTCTTAAATATCTGTAAGAGACACTGTACAAGTTCAGATATTTTAGTCTTTCATAATAACTTATATTTTCACATCCATGGATGCCCTTATTATATTTCCGCTGTACTCTTTCCAGTTTATTCATGCTTGTTTTCCTATAGGGTTTCCATATTGTTATTCCATACTCAAGTTTGGGTCTAATGTAACTAACAAACAATGACTTCATTATGTTTGATTTCCTAGACTTTATAAATCTTTTTATACAACCTATAGTTCTATAACTATCATTAGCCAATTGGTTGATATGATTAGAAAACCTCATAGCTGACTCTACCCATATACCCAAGTCCTTAAATGAGTCTACAGTTTCAATCACTGTGTGCTGTATTAAATATTCACCTTTCAGTTTATGTCTCCCAAACCTCATATGCTTAGTTTTTGATATATTTATCAACATAGTATTCTCCTGTGCCCAAATGGTCAATTTAGTCAAATTATTTTGCAGACATGCCTTATCTGTAACACTTGTAATCAGTTTACCCAATTTCAGGTCGTCAGCATATAGACTGTAGAACACCTCAGAGGAAAAAGTAAGATCTGAAAGATACAATCTAAACAAGTAAGGGCCTAGTACAGAGCCCTGTGGGACACCTCGACTATAACCAAGGATTTCACCTGTCCAGTTGGTGTGTGATACTTGCCATGTCCCATTTGTAAGCCATTCAGCTATCCATCTTATCAACAGTACGTCAATACCTAGTTGTACTCATTTATTGATCAGTGTTTTGTGCATGACCCTGTCAAATGCTGAAGTTAAATCTATATAAATCACATCACAGCGCAATTTTTCATTCATAGCTGTTATTATATTGTCATAGAACATCTTGTTACAGGTGGTAATAGATCTATTTTCAACATATGCATGCTGATATATAGTTTCAAGTCCCAACCTATCCAGTTCTGACAATAACTTATCCAGTATTACCTTCTCCATTATTTTTCCACAACATGAAAGTAGACTTAAGGGTCTATATGATTCTGGGTTTGTCCTATTTCCCTTTCCCTTAAAGACCGGTTTAATATGTGAATCTCTCCAATCTTGAGGAATCTCCTCATATTTATATTTATATTTTTATTCATATTTAAATTTATATATTTATATGACATATTTATATTTATATGAATAATAGATGTAATGGCAGTATAATTTCTTGCTTAAATGTTCTCAGGTCATTGTTACTTATTCCGTGTCCTCCCTGTGCCTTGTTTGGATCCAGTTTGCACAGTTGTTTTTTCAATATAATCTAATTTGATTCCAGTATCTGGGGTTACCTGGATGTCACTAGGACAACTTACCACCCCTTTTGTGGAGCCAAACTGTTTTGCATAAGATTTTGTAAATTTATCTGTAATCTGTTGTGTCTGAGAATAAATTTTAGAATCTGCACACAGTTTATCAATTTGTATATCTTTACTTCTTCCACATCTTATGTATCTATAAAAAGGTTTCTTATTATGCTTAATATCTTTATATAAATTTTCTTCAAATTTTTCATGATTTTGTCTAACACTATGCTTAATCTGTTTGTCCAGCTCATTTATTTCAGTTTTCAAAGTTGTAGTTCAACCTCTCTTCCATTTCTTATATTTTTTGTCTCTCACCTTACTCAGGTATCTTGTTCTTATGGAAATACACCCCCTGATGTTGCATGCCTAGATCCTGATGTTAAACATTTTTTTTTTACTTTTTGCGCTCAAATAATTTCTCTTTAAAAACTTTCCACATTCCGTATGCAGTTTTTCCACTGAACACCTCACTCCAGTTAGTTTTATATAGTAACTGTTTTGCTTCCCTATAATCTGTAATTAACCTTCTGTGCATTGGCTTAGATTTCAGTTTGGCAGAATTATCTAGCAACAAATTAACCTTTATGACCCCATGATCACTGCACATCAGTGGTGATAAAACTTGACTTGAAGTTACAGTAATGTATTTGGGAACACAAACAATATCTAGTATATTCCGTCCTCTGGTAGGTTTTTTTACAATCTGAAGCATTTGTTGTTCCTGAATATAATCTGTGAATAATTTCTTTACTAACATTGTTGAATCAATATTATTCCAGTGTGTTTCTGGTAAATGTAAGTCCCCAGCTAATAGTATTCTTCCCTCCTGTGTTTCATGTAAGAAATGTATGAATTCCTGTAGGTCATCTGCACTTGACTTTGGTGGCCTGTGCACTCCAACAGTTGTTTGTTATATGTTCCAGAGTTGTCTTTATTGTCACAGTTACACAGTCTATAGTATTGGTGTTATCACTGAACATGTAATAATCACAAGTCTCATAGCTATCTTTAATCCCTGTCATAACACCACCACCTGATATTTTGTTAGAATGTCTGTTGCAGTAAAAACATTTATACCCTGACGGAACTGTTTTCCAGTCATTGTTCTTTAACCATGTTTCACAAACTATAACAACATCAATTTTGTGGGAACATAGCAAATTTTCTAATAAAAAAAACTTTATTATCAATGCTCCTAGCATTAGCAACCATCAGAGACGCATCAAATGTTGCTATCTGTGAACTGTTACATTTTTGACCTGGCAAAAATCCTGCCTAGTGTTTTGTCAACTATTGCAAAATATCTGCTGCAAAAATGATCTTCCCTGATCTAGACAAATGCACACCATCCTGTCTGAACACGTGTGCCCAAAAGAAGGTTTGGATGCTCTATACATTTCTATTTTTAAAACAGGACATTTTTTTTTTCCATGTAGGTGCTTATCCAAAAAATATTTTCATTCAAAGTGACCTGACTATCCTTTTATAAAAAAGCAGGTGAGACCTGTGTTAGATAAATCAGAGGTAATATTAAAAGACACTAAACATTTTCTTCCAGATCTGTACACTTATACAAGTATGGGTTTAAAGAGTGATTCTATATTACTAGTGACATTAGATGTAGTCTCACTGTTCATGGCAATACCGAATGAACAGGGGATAGAGTATATGAGGAGACATTTAAAGAACTATAGTGGGTATGATGATAGGTAAATTAGATTGATATGCAGTTTTATGAATGTAGTGTTGAAAAACAATGCTTTTGTGTTTGATGGTCAATATTATTTGCAGAAACATGGCGTAGCCATGGGAATGAGTTGTGCTAATACCTATGCTAATTCAGTGGTAGCACAATGGGAGATTGAAAAAGTTTTTTCCACTGAAATGTATACCAGACACATTAAATTTTATCGACATTTTGTGGATGACGTGTTTCTCATTTGGGAAGGGACAGCTGAGCAATTAGGAGCATTTGTGGAGTTTCTGCATACTACATTAGATTTCCTAAAGTTTACAATTAAGTTTTCTAAAACATCGATAGAATTCTTGGATGTCACGTTTGCCAGAGAGTTAGATTTGACCATCACTACAAGCTTGTATAGAAAAGAATGTCAAAGAAATAATATCCTACATAGAAATAGTATGCACCCTAGGAGGGTGTTTAAGAATGTGGTTAAAGGCCAGAGGATGAGAATGTCAGGGTAACAGCATAAAGAGGAAGGCTTCAAGAAGGGGATGGAACAGCTGAAAAATAATTTTGAAGCTAGAGGATATAAGGAGAATGAGACCAAGGAGGTGATAGCAGAAGTGGAAGGATTAAGGGGAGGAAGGGCAAAGCCATATTTTGAGAGAAGACAAACTGGTAAGATGAATGGAGAAGTAGCCATTGATAATAAGGATGGCTGTGGTGAAGTTAGGTATACAATGTACTATACGAGCAATATTAATAGTATAAAGCAAGTGATCGACAACAATTAGCCGATCCTATTAACGGATGAGAAGATAGGCTAATTAGTAGGAGTAAACCTTAGATATTGCTACAAGAACTGCCAATCTGTGAAGCAAATGTTAAGCTATCCCGATAGGCCCACATGTAAAAATAAGGGAAGTGATGGAACATATCCATGTGGGAAATGTAGGTACTGTGAGCATATAGATATGATTCTTATGAATTCATACATCCTGATACGGGTAAACAGTATAAATTTAATGTGAGGGCTGATTGTAATACTAGACATATAGTCTATATGGCCAGATGTTTGTGTTGCCAAAGATTTTACATAGGGAAAATGGACTGTACCTTGAGGGAACGTATAAGAGAACACTTGTATAGTGTGAGAAATGGCAATAGAAGTAATGCTATAGCCAAATACGTTCTCAATACGAGGTCTGAACATAATTTTAAATTTAGAGTAATTGAAGTTGTAAAGGAAACAGTAAGAATGGGTAATGTGGAAAAAAGACAGAAGGGGCTGAACTTAGATGGATATTGAATCTTAGGGCAGAAAAGGGAGCTTGGTGTAATGAAGTAGTTTCCATTAAACCAATACTTAAAGCTAGAGGGCTGCCTAGATGAGTTCTGCTGATAGTAAAGGCTGCTTTGTAAGTCATAATGGAGTACTCTGTTTTTATAGAAAGAAGATACTGTGACTTTAAAGATAGACTTTATGATTAGGTCATTAGAGAAAAATGGGGGGATGACATTTTGTTGGATGTTTTAATTTAAAATGTTATATAAATGTAACATAGAGTGAATGTTTGTTATTATGGTCTGAGGAAGCCACGTCAGTGTGGTGAAAGTGCTTACCTAAATAAACCATGACTTGGTTAATTTTTATATACTCGTCGTGCTTTGTTTTGCCTTTAAGTATTTGAGCTTTTTCAAGTCTTAATGAACTTTAATAAGAAAGAAGAGCCAAAAGATGGAGAGAAGACTGATTAGAATACAATAATAGAATGTGTTCTACAGAAATGGGAATATCAGAAAATGCCAGTAAGCTGGGAGAAAAAGAATCGGATATAGGGATTGGTGGTATAAACCTGGATGTATGTTCGACTGGTGGAGAAGTTGGTTTTAAGGACATCCACCTGCAGCTTGGAAAAAGTTAGAGGAGCTGATACAGATGCTGAAAGGAGAAGTAGAAAGGATTATCCTCAAATCGTGAGTCAGGCAGGGAAAAGAAGCATGGAGGAAGAGGGAAACAGAGAGAGGCAGAACAAAAACAGTGAAGCCATTAACACATATGACATAGATAATGTCTTGCAACTGCGCTTTAATAGCATTGATTAATTTAGGTTATGAACACTTTTGTGAAGTGCCGTTTGAAATCTTTTTGACAACACAATGCTTTATGAATGAAGCAGAGAAAAAAGCATGCTGTCATCATGAAAAGACTATGTTTCAGAATTTCAACTTGCAATTAAAGAGAAAATTAAATGCACACTTCATGATATCAAATGTAGAAAAATATTAGTTAAGAAGTTTTTATATGTGTTTATAGGAAAGTACATGATGATGAGAAAATATATAATGAAAGAAAAAGTTTGGGCAGAAATACAGGTAACAATGCAAGTCAGTGGGAAGTACAGCACATACTAAATATTTTAAATTAAAAAAGTGCATTGTTTGATACTGGGGGCAACCTAAAACATTTAAACTTTTTTTTTGAAAAACAACACATTTGGTGCAAGATTTTAACAAATGAAGATGTGGAGACAAGAGGTACACTACCAGGAATTAAATGTTTTGGAGAAATTTTAAGCAAGAGTAAATATGGGAAGAGTTCAGAAATATAAATGTGTATATGACATTGTATGGAAAGTATGAGAAAAGAGGAAAATTTGAAATTGACTAACGGGACATAATACTCTTTGTAGCAATGTGGGTATTGTGAAAGAAAGATGATGTGTTATCTGAAATAAAAGGGTAGTTATGGAAGAAAGCATGGGGATAGATGGAAGGATAAAAAGTGAAAGAAATAAGAAAATCTTGTTAATGTTGTGATTCTGACAATATGAAATGTGTAGATATTATTTACACAAAACTGAAAGCCTAAATATTGTACATATGAAAGTGTCAGTAATGTGAAAATATGTGTAGTATTAATAGCACTGAAATGTATCAGTAAAGCAGTCCTCATTCTTTTTCATAAATGCCATGGGGATGTTTACCAGAGCTACCACTAACTCAGGCAGATGAAGTCTTGGTTTAAAGTCTCATCACAAAAGCTGGAATTAAATTCTAATACAGGTCTGCCTGATGTCTTGTATAACTGCACTGCATGTGCAGGATCCCTGGTGCTTGCTCTTTTAAAAAGCACCACCACCTGTTGCAGCTATCTCCAAGTGCTTTACTCAACCAAAGACACCTCACACAGTCCTCACACAGTCATATCCTGCCTATAATTGACTGGGAGATTCCACTTTTGCTGCAGTAGTTACATCCAGATCTTTAAATAGCCTACTACACTTCATTAGCAAAACCCTCTTAAGTTTGTTGTCAGGAACATGCTTAAACAGCATGTCATTTTCAACTAGAACTGAGGTTGTGTAGTTAGAATACCTCAACAAATCAACTTTGCAATCACCAGTTCCAGTGCCCCTATAAGAGAGTTTCAGACTTATAAAAATACAGCTTTATACAGCTTCCTATACATAAACTTATAATTCACCTTATTAAGTGTTTATTCCACAGGGCAATAGAATTCTCTTAGTCCGCTCAAGCTAATCACTCAACTGGGCACTTGTCAGTATGAGTTATGTGTAAAAGAAATATTCTACTATCACTCTGCTCTGGCTAAACAGTCCTTTAGTGTCCTGGTCATTGCTTATTTACACACACACACACACACACACACACACACACACACACACACACACACACACACACACACACACACACACACACACATGTCTCCAGTGATTGGAATGAGAAGTAATGTCATAGTTGGTTTTGATGATATTTAACAGTGTATCTCAGTCAGTGCATAAACCATTAACGGTAACTTAGCAGTGTTTCATCTCTCAGAGTCTCTGCCTTGAGTAATTGTTCCATGTAAACGTGGTGCTGTAGCATTTGAAGATTTGGGCCAACCTTGGCTCTTTGCTGAATATTTTCCACTGAAAAGGAATTGTTGCACGTTTTTTCATGCTGAATTTTTTCTCTTGAAAAGGGAATTACTGATCTGCTAAGGAGATTCATTCTTTGTTAAAAGATAGAACCTTGCATGCACTGCATACCCACCTTGGTGGAAATAAACTCCCTAGCTACATAAGCACCTCCCTTCCCATAATTCCCAACTTCTCTCCCCCACCATTGTACAGTTTCTTCCTGCCACTGAAAAAGATTCAATTGAACTCTGTCTTCCCCAAGCTTTCTTATGCATTTGCATTGAAGAAAATGTTCTTTTCTTTTCACCCTGTTTGTAGTTGAAATGAATATTGGTAAGCAACCTTTGCTACCTGTTGCTCTTTTTAAGGATCTTATTTATTCCCCATTGCCTGCAAACCATCAGCCCACCCTTTCAAGATAACTGTCATACAAGCATCCACGAGGGATTTTGTGGTTATGTCCCTAATCCAACCCCCGCTTGCTGACATGAGCATATATATTGCTTTGGAGGCAATCTGTTCCCTCCCTGACATGTCCCTGTTTTTGCAGAAATGCCTATAATGGGTGTCGTCACTCGTTTGAAATTTCAAGTTCAATTCCTCCAGTCCTGTAGCCATTGTTGATGTACATGAGTACTCTGGCCATCAAGGACCACCATTTCCCTCCTCGCAGGGTGAGTGACAGGTTCAAGCCACTTGCTACAAAATTCTACTGGCTTCACACTAGCCAGTCAAACTTGGATTATCTGGGTCGTAGAGCTTCTTCTCTGTACTCCACAGAGCTGGCACTTTGTTGCCCACTTTATGTTTATGTTATGTTTCTTGCTGTGAAATTGAAACTTTTTCAGTAGGCTGTTTTGTTCCTTTTTGTGGGAGCTCCCATGTTTGCCTGTTTTCTCCCTGCTTTCTTATTCCTTGCTGGTTGTAGATGATTGCTTGTTATTTGTGCATTAGTTTGATTGTTATGGCTGCCAACTTCTTTTTAACTTGGTTGTCTTTCTTATGTGTTGTTTGATCGTTTCATGATGGTTTTTAAATGTGTGCATTTTCTGATTACCATTTCAGTATGTTTAAACTTGTTCTTTGTAGCCCATCAGGAATATTTTACTATGTTACTTCCTTGCAGTTATGCTTTCTTCTATAGGAACAGGTGTAAGTTCATCAAAAGTGCTTTGCTGCTGGGTCTTCATGCCTCCTGTGGTTAAAGAATTTTGTCAGACATCAAGCTTCTCCAGTGTCACTTCTCTGTCCATTGGCTCAAGTGTTTTGGCATGATTCCCTACCAGACCATACCAAAATTATCTTTCAGATGAAATGCAGACTTTCTGCTTCAATCCCTTCTCTGTCTCAAATCTTCAAGAAGTGAGCAAACTGAGCAAATATGAGTGCTGCCTTGTCTTCAGCTCTAGCTGAGTTTCCTCAGTCTATGAGTTCTACAGTGTATGTCCCAGAATGCCATTTTTGCATTCTTTCCCTTCAAGAAGTCCACCATCCGCTTCACAGTGTTGTGAGGGCCAGCATCAGTACCCCTGTAGTCAGGGTCCCTCATTTCAGCTCCAGATTGTGTGACTTTAACTCAAGCAGTGTGTCATTGGCTCATCTGCTGTAGGTGTACTTGGCTGTTTCAGATGCAGACTTGATGCTGGACCTAGTGTTGGATGTTGAAAATCCTGTGTCATATGTCTTTTCTTTTCTTTTTTTTTTTCTTCTTTACTTTTGTTTTCTTTTCAACATGTGTGGGACCCTTCACAGGCCTATCTAAAGCCAGCCAGCTCTGAAGCAGAGGACCTCATCCTAATTTTGGCTCATCACTTTACAACCAGGTTTGAGGGCACCAGTGTTTGTTGCCCTGATATTGAGTCATTTGGCTTTGATGGGTCATGTATGGGTTTTACATCTTGCCCAGAGGTGAGCATTGGGGGAATTTGTTCTAGATACCCATTACATGTGAACCCAGGGCCTTTCTTGCCAGGATGATTGACTTTCCTGTGACTACCTTGGTCTTTGGAGGTAAAAGATTTCCCAGTATGAAAGAAGATGAAAACCTTCAATTTCATAAATTTATTTCCCTGGTGACAGATTGGTATGAAGAGGAGTCATTGTCTCCTTCCCCCCACCTCCCCCCCCAGACTCTGGTTTCAGTGAGTTGTAGAAATGATGTAGGAAAGGGGTGTGCATTCCCACAGGAACCTTCAAACAGTGATTAGAAGTGCTCTGCAATTAATAGTTTTGAATTAATCTCATTTTGTATGTGATCATGTGTAGTAAAAAATCAATAGAAATGCATTCCTTCAACCATACATAATAACCCATAGCTAAAATGTTTTGTGTTCAGAATCTGACAACATTCTGAAAAGTAATGTGTCTTGCTTTCATAAAAAAAATGTGAGCAGTTCACTAGTTTGTGCCATTTGCAAAGTACTACACATGCAAGCAGAACCAAAATTAGTGGTAATGGCAGTCAAATTCCATGTGATTCTAGTACATTCTAATTCCATGTCAACAAGTCTCATCATCTGTGTATGATATGTTACTGTAAAATCCAATGTAGATAATCTTTCCATGCAAAGAAACTAAGAAAACAGGTTCAACAAAAAAAAACTTGCATGCTGTAATAGGATTTTTGAAATCTCCGTACACTACAGTAAATTGTTGTTATAATTTCAAGAACCAGGATAAAAGCTGTAAAGTCCTAAATGTATACCAGCGTTTGTATTATTTTAGTTATGTGCTAGATATTCAGATATGTTCCTGCTGAACTTCTCTGTTCTGTGTATGTTTACACAGATATATAAATAAAACGGCAGTAGTGTCACTGTGTGCCTACGCTGTGAGCTTTTAATGAATATGTAAGCATAAGACTTTGCGCTTATGAAATGCATTAATATTTTAGTAAGATGCCTGCAACTGGCCAGTAGGTATGCCATCAGAATGTATTTATCTGTTTTGAATTTATCAGGGTAGTGTATTAATTCATGGTGGACCTTTTTCAGATAGTAACCCAAGTCAGAGAAGTGACAGTTTTAAGTCAGACATGAACAATTTCAGTAACATGATATATGTAAACAACAGCACAAGTATAATTTGTAGCAGAAATAAGAAAATAAATATTTAGAAGACAATTATTTACTCAAAAACAAAAGCATGTGAATGGCTTTAAATATTTAAAGAAACATAGGACAGGCTAGTTGAGAGAGAGAGGTACTTAAAGCTGCTAGGATATAAAAGGTTGATTAGGAGTTACGTTTTCCTTAGAAATGACTTGGGAAGCATGGTGATAATGGCATTTTTCTCTCAAAGTTAGGTGTAGCTCTAAATAACTGTGAAATTGCTTGCAATTTGTGAGGACCCACAGGATTAAATGTAGGGAAATGCCTGTCCTAGGTTCTAATAGCAAAATGGCCGGTACAGTATAGTTTATTGTAGGGCCTTCTTAGCGCTGGTGCCTCATTGAAATGTGAACAAGGAGAATATTGGGTGGATGCTTCAGTTAGATTGACAGGTACTGCCCTGCAACGCAATTGTGCACCACAGCTGGACAGATAATTTTGACAGTTTTTCCCTTAGATGCAGTTGTAATACATTAGTGTTATCTCATCTTTAGTACATCACTGAACTAAGAAGTAATGCTAGTGAACTGTGAGTTATTAAACTACCAGCAAAAAACCCTGCCCGAAATACCCATCTAAAGAGCACCTCCTAAATCAGTCCAGAAAGCACCCCATTTGTGATAACAGTTCTTCAAACTTAACATTATGGGCAGTTGGACTATGCCTGTTTCTCCTGCCAGCCTTGTTGACTTGGATCTCCTGAGGCAGTATAGCAACTGTCTCATGTACGCAGACAACCCTCTACTAATAACTCACTCTAGTACAAAGTGCGAGAGATGTATCTACACCAAGAATCTGGAAACCCTGCTCTCTATCACTCGAAACAGTAACACTGAAGAGGTTGTCAACTCACCCACCATTAGTCATGCACATAGTAGCACTACTCTTACACATAGTACGTATCCAGCACATAAATCAATATACAAGGTTCTCTCAAAAAACTTACCAAAACACCAAAGACCGCCAATGCAAAAGACTGCTACAACTAACACAGTTTCCACAGCACCCAAGACTCATAGTAACACCAGTCTCTTACCTACCAAGTCCTTAAGTCACAACACTCAAAAAACGAATTTTCTTGTCATTGCAGACTCCATAGTGAGACACACAGATGTCCCATTCACTAGGTTAGATAAGGTGAAAGTCACTGTCAGCTGCTTGTACGGTGCCAGGATCTGTCAGGTCACCCATGCACTCAACTCTTTCGGCAACAACTACCATTATGACTCTGTCATAGCTCATGTTAGAGTGAATGACCTGAGATATACCTCACTGGACTATATGAAGAGAGACATGATTAAGCTCTCTGAGTATGTGTCCCAGGCAGGTATGTCCCTAGTTTTGAGCAGCATAATACCCTCACCTAAAATGATGCCACATTATAAACAACAAATGATCCATTTCAATAATTGGCGTAGTTTTTGGTGTCATTCCAAGGGGATCCAGCTTCTGTCAGTCTGGGATGACATGGTCGACAAACCTTGCTGCTTTGCCAGAGATGGTTTGGACCTGGCACCACTAGGCTTTCAGTTGCTGGCAAAGGCTGTTGCCTCCCCCATAGTGCCTTTTTTTAGGCAAGGTCTCAAAAACAAAATTGCCAACGTGAAAATTTCCAATCATAACAAAACATGGGTTATGCTGCTAAATGCTAGGAGCTTAAACCAAACACTGCACACCTGTCACTGGAGGATGTAGATGTCTGTGCTGTCACAGAAACCTGGTTCAACGCCTCAGAGAGTACTCCAGACTGTCAAGGCTACAATGCCTTCCACACCTCCAGACCGTAAAATGAATGCATGCGAACCAAAGGAGGCTGTGTGTCTGTATATATTAGAGATAAATTCACCTCCCGACAAGTTAGACAGGAGAATTACTTGGAGTTACTCTAAGTTCAGGTTATTGTGGGTAAACTCCATTCAAGTCATAGCTAGTTTTACATCCGCCTCCATGGATCATGATGCGCACAAGGCCTACTTGACCAAACTAGAGTCAATCCTAATATCAACAAACACTCTGGTCATGGGGCATTTCAATTATCCCACCAACTGGAAAACCTACTCTAACTCTAACTCACTAGCACAAAAGTTCCTTGACTTTATTAACTCAAATGCCCTGGAACAAATTGTTCAAACCCCAACAAGAGGAGCAAACATACTAGATCTGTTCCTCATTAACATGACAAACAGATGTACCACTGCAACTGTTGGACTCTCATTAGTTAAATAGGACCACAAATCAGTTGCTTTCAGTCTGGCACACTAACACTAGAACTCACAAAGGTTGAAGTCAGACTAAAAAACTTCATCAAGGCAAACTGTACCTTCCAGGGAATGTATAAATGCATTCCAGGTCCCACCCCCAGCTGGAAGTGGTAATTACACTAAAGCTTACACTAAAGCCCTGTACAATCACTTGTGTAAGTATATAGACTCAGCTGTTCCAGAGAGAATCAAAGCCAGAGCACCAGGTAAAAAAAAGGCCACCCTGGTGGACATCCAGCGTCAACAAACTTTACAACAAAAGCAAAAAGTTGCTGTCTAGGAAAACTAAGGTGAGGTGCCAACAATGGAAAGGCACCCTCCTCAGCCTCAACAGGCAAATAAGACAACATGTCAAATCCTCTAAGGGTAACTTTGAGAAAAACTTAGAAATCACAACCAAGGATAACCACAAGTCCTTTACAGCTACATACACAGCCTAAAAAGTAAGACCCAAGCATGTGCCGACATAGTGACTAACGGTATCACATCCACTGATGCCACATAGATAGCAAACATGCTGGTGGACAGATTTGGTGAAAACTTCACACCCTTATCCCCTCCAAAATTATCACAAACCTTTCCCACAACCCCCCACCTTACATATCCGAAGAGCAGGTAATTAAAGCCTTGTCTAAGGCAAAAAAACACAGCCTCTGTGGGACCAGATGGCATCTCAGGCTGTCTTCTAAACAGGCTAAAACATGAACTAGCATCACCCTTAAGTACCCTATTCAATCAGAGCATAACCACAGGCTATGTTCCTGCACAGTGGAGAACAGCAACAGTTATTCCTCTCCACAAAGGTGGCTTAGCAACAGACCTGAGGAATTATAGACCCATAAGCCTGATCAGTATCATCTGTAAGGTCATGGAACGTATCATTATGGAACTCATAAGTAAAGACAAAGGCAACCTTCAGACCCTGGATCTGACCCACTTTGGCTTCATCAAGGGCAGATCCTGCCTATTAAACCTGGTGATTTCTTCAAAAATGCGACCAGAGCCATTAATGAGGGAAAGTCTGTATGCACAGCATACCTCGACTTGGCCAAGGCCTTCAACACAATCCCACACTCAAGCATTACCAATAAACTTAGCAAACTGAATGTAAACCCCTTTGTTGTAAGATGGGTTGCCAACTGGCACACAAACTGGTCACACACTATCAAAGTGGATGACTCCACATCAACCAGCAGACCTGTCACCAGCAGGTTGCCACAAGGGTCAATGCTGGGCCCCCTACTGTTTAGTATATACTTCTCAGAAGTTCAAGCCAAAACTAAGGGGCTATGGTTGACCAGGTTTGCGGATGACTGCAAACTGGTGCAATTATCGAATCCCCAAATTATGTTGGTTCATAGGTTCATAGGTTCATACTAGGCTATCTGCCCTAGGGCATTTATAAGCCTAGCCCAGAGTTTTGTGGCTTTCGCCACCCCTTTAGTTTGAAGGATACTATGCCCATTATTTTGCTGTGCCTCTGTCAAGCAGTGACACTGAGGTTATCCCTGGGGTATACCTGCGATCTCCCATCCATTGGTCAAGATTTCTCTTGAACAAAGCCAGCGAGGTGCTCTGCCTCACATGTACCGGGATTTTGTTCCACAGCATAGGGAGTCTCTGGGTGATGAATCTGTCCCTCCAGCACGTCCTATTAATAGCCGTGTTTAGGTTTAAGTCTCTTGCCCTTGTAGTTCTGATGGATTTAGATCTTTTGAGGTGAAGCATGTTCATTAATTCCGGGTTGGACATGGCCTTGTATGTCAGGCATAGGTCACCTCTGAGCAGGCAGTGGCGACGTGTTTACTGAATAGAGCTGGAGTTCCTTCAGTCGGGCAGCATAAGACATATTTTTGAGACCCTTTATCCTTTTGGTGAGGAACTTTTGGGGCTTTTCCAATTGCTGCAGGTGTCGGGTCAGATACATTCCGAATGGGGCATTGTACTCAATCATTGGTCTGATGAGTGATGAGTACAGGGGAACGATGACCTCCCTTGATCTAGATGTGAATCCCTTCATGATCAGGTGGGCAATGTAGAAGGCCTTCCTAACTACTTTGGCAACGTGAGTGTCAAAGGAAAGGTTACTGTCAACCTGGGTCCCCAGATCCCTGATAACCTCTTCTGTGCTTAGTGGATTGCCACCTATATGGTAACTAGGGGTAACCTTGTTTTTCCCGAAGGGTATGACTATGCATTTTTTGGCGTTTAACTTTAGGCCATGGCTCTGGCACCAGTTATCTGTTTCTATGAGACCCTTCTGAAGGATGTCTGTGTCAGATGGGTTTTCAACTATGGTGCCCAGTTTGCAGTCATCTGCAAATTTTGTCAGCCATAATCTTCCTGTGTTTGCTTGTACTTCTGAAAAGTAGATGCCGAACAAAAGTGGGCCCAGGACTGAGCCCTGTGGGACACCACTTGTGACAGGCTTGAGTCTGACATGGCCAGCAACTCTGACCCTGTGGGTTCTGTCGCTAGCCAGTTTGCAACCCATCTTGTGACGTATGGGTTTACATTTAAGCTGGTGAGTTTTTCAATGATACCTGAGTGGGGTATTGTGTCGAAAGCCTTTGCCAGGTCAAGGTAGGCTGTGTGGACTGCCTTGCCCTCGTCAATGGCCTTGGTGACTGTTTCGAAAAAGTCAACCAAGTTTAAAAGGCATGATCTGCCCTTGACAAAGCCAAACTGGGTTGGATCCAAAGTCTGCAAGTCCCCAATGTCTTCATTTATGAGTTCCATTACGATCCTCTCCATAGCTTTGCAGACCAGGCTTGTCAAGCTGATGGGACGGTAGTTTCCTGGGTCAGTGGAGGCACCTCCCTTGTGAAGTGGGACCACCGTTGCCTCCTGCCCACTCCTTGAGTGTACGTATCCTGAGGTGAGGCTAAGATTAAACAGCTGCCCTAACTGCGGGTTTAATTCCTCATTGAGTTCATGGAGCACACAACCGGGGACACCATCTGGTCCCATGGATGCTGTGTTTTCGCCCTTGAATTTGGAGAGCAGTTCTCACCTGAGCATTTGAGATGTTTGGCGGGCTACAATCCTCTGGTATAGATATCTCTCCTTTTGGGGGGGAGGGGGGGGGAGAAATTTGCACTGAACCTGTCAGCCAGTATGTTGGCAATGTCTGTAGGTTCAGTGATTTTTACATCATTTTGAACTAATTCTGGACATATCTGGGAGTTTCCTCCCAAAAACTGGTATACTCTAGGAGCATCTTACACAGACCAACGACTGGTGTCTTAGTCACGGTCTCAAAATAAATGCAAAGAAATACATCATCATTCCCTTTGGTAAATACAATGTCCCATCACACTGTCAAATTAACAACAGTACCCTATGTACCTACAAAGTGGTAAGGAATCCGAGATCACAAGTAGACTCTGACCTTAACTTTGACCACCATGTGTCTACTGTAGTAAGGCAGGCCTTTTACATAGCACACTTGATTAGCAAAGGAATTTATAACCCCTCTATACACGTCACTAATCAGGCCTATAATTTTGTATAACCCCCCCCCCCTTTTGGCATGTACTGCACAAAGCACCTGTAGCAACTGGAAATATCTCAGAGATTTCTAACAAAGAAGATCAATGGACTCCAGCATATGCCTTACAGAGACTGACTAAAGTCCCTGTCACTATACTCAATATCATATAGACTTCGTAGGGGAGACTTATGCCTGTCTTTCAGAGCAATCTCCAACCCAAACCTAATGAATTTGCTGTACATCCTTAAATCAAACAGGTCTAAAGCTACCCATTCCAGGGACCTAAATTTGGCCTGCAACTTAAATAGGACATGCTGGAGGGACAGATTTCTCTTCCAGCGACTGCCGTGTCTTTAAAATAGGCTGCCAATTCATGTGAAGCAAAGCATCTCTATGACACTGTTGAAAAGGAACCTGGATGAGTGGATGGGGCAGTGTAAATTCATACCAGGCATAGCACCCACAAACCTCCTGGACATGGGCAGTCATTACTAAATACAGTCCTGGGTATTGACTAGAGTATCTATGATATTACATTGGGATGAAACAGCTAGGCTTGAAATGACCTCCGGGTTGATAGCCTAGTAACCTCCTATGATCCTAAGAATGAAGTTTCAGTGGGTTAAATATAATGTAACAGGAGGGTAGAACATTCTTTTACATGGTACTCAGCTGTTACTAGTAAAACATGATGATGAAAAGAAAACCTACGGATTTTGTTGGAGGCTGTATTAACAGAAGCTATTTTTTTTATTCAGAGGCATGTGTTATGGCCTGCAAGATGAAGTGTAGATGATTTATGAGGAAGATTTTACCTACTGAAACTTTCCCTTGTGGGGAAAGGAATCTTTAATTTTTCATGCCTAGAATAGGTGAGTTGATTTTCCATTTGTTTTTTATTTACATGAACACTGAAAGCTATTGACTTATCCAGCCAAAGCCCTAGGTACCCGAAATGGGGTGTTTCAAAAGTACGACAGAAGTCACGATTACTATGTTATCTTGGTGAAATAAATTGTATTAGTACTCCATGCCAAAAAAATTACTGTCTGTATTGTTAAATTTGAGAACCAGTCAATGTTGTATAACCCAGGTAATAAATTTGTGCAGGTGGTTTTCTGGTTGTTTTTTAACTGCCAGGTCTGAAGAGAAGGACCTGCATGTAACCGTGTAATCTGCAGTGAGAAGTAGTTCTCTTTTCAAAAGTGCTGTGGTTAGAGGATTATTAAACAGAGAAAAGAGAAAAGGTGCAAGAACATATTCTTGGTGTATGCCACATATGGCAGAGCTAGAACTACAAACTGTGGAGCTGACTCTGACAGAGAAGGCCTTACTAATGAGGGAGCTTGTAAGCCAATTTACAGCTTCAGGAATGAACCCTGAGTTTTCCTGGATAGCTAAAGGTTGTCAATGATTAACTACTTTAAAAACCTGAATAAGTCGATGAAAAATGAGTCCCTTGTCCATAGCAAAGTGAATGTCATCAGTTAAGAGTCCATGTGGCTGTAAGTGTGCTTCTTCAAGTGCAGAGGTCATGTTGGTTGTTACAAAAGATATCCTACTTTATATTTACACATTGGGATATCGACAATCGTTTTATAATTTTTTTCCCTATTGTGGGTAAGACAGACATAGGTCTAAAGTCAGAAGATGAATCGTACAACCATGGATAGTTGTATCCTGTGTGAGGCACTAATACAGCATGGTTCAAGGTTGTACAAAGCAACAGGGGGATCAGCTGTGGGAGAGTATTTGCACTGAGGGTGAACAATTCTTTGTGCAGGTGGGCATTAATGTCCCTACACAGAGTGTCCCTGGTGTTGGTATAAAAGCTGTGGTTTTACCTGCAGAGCCAGGTATATACTTTCGTGTTGGACATGTCTTTCACATTTAAAGGGATTTGACCTCTCAGTCTCCAAAGTAATAATAATACTTCTGTGCAGAAAATACCACATCTGCGATATCAAAAGCATGATGTCCAGTCAGCAGCCAATAAGGCTGCAGTTATCATTATGCATGTCAATATGTGTAGAGTCTGCATGTCCTCCCTGTTTTCATATGGATTTTCTCTATTGGGTTTCCTCTCACATTCCAAACTCATGCAGTTGGTGGACTGGACACATTAAACTTGCTGCAGGTGTGGGTAGAATGGAAGAACAACTGCAACAGGGCTAACCTCCAGCTGGTTGAACTTTGGCTGTAGATGATGGTCATTGTTGATGTGACACCCCTTGTGCAAAAATGGGAAGAAGGAGGTGGTGGATGAAAGGATGGATGAACATTTGTATTACATGGAAGGATAACCGTACACTTTGTGATTGTATCTGGTAGCTCCACAAGCAAGAGCATAATGCTTCATAGATTTCAAGGTTATTACTTTCTAATCACAGTTGCTGAGGATGCATGTTTATCATTTTAATATTGTGCTGTATGTGACGCCCGTGCCCTGGCCCAGCAATCACCAGTGAGGGGCGTCTCATATAGGAGGAAAGGATAACAAATGCACAAATAAAGTGTAATTTTCCTTAAGAGCACACAGAGATCACAGTCAGTCCAGGGCTGGTTGCTCCCTTACTCTCCAGGTCCCCAATAAGACTCCCCACTGGCACAGCTATAGGGTCCAGATCTCAGCCTAGTGGGCAAGCTAAAACCTCCAGCACCCTCTCTGTTCAACCAGTGCCTCGTGTCTCTGTCCAAGTAGCTGACACACACACACACGCACACACACACACACACACACACACACACACACACACACATGCACACACACACACTATGAGAAGAGTTTATACAACCACACAGACACTCCTGGGGAAGGCTGGCACAGGTTCTCTAGCTGTGCCCCTTTTTCCAGACTATACAGTAGTGCCACCTGCACCACCCACTAACATTTATCAGCTACTCAAAGGCCTTTAAAAGGGTGTCCAATTATTACTGTGCAATATTATTATCCAATTGGTAAGTGTGACTAAACAGTCAAGGCTTATTTTGAGTGGCGTGCTACAGTAATCACTATAAATATGCAATGTACTCTAGAGCTTAAATTATCTCTATGCAAAACAGCCACAGTTGAAAGGTTTAAAAATATTTAATAATAAATACTAAAAACACAAGACAATACTTCGTACTGCACAGTGCTAGTCAAAAGTTCAGAGATCACAGGGAAATACTTAAAATAATTCAGTAGTACAGTTATGACATCACAGAAAATACCTAGTCTAATCTTTCTAGTTTCTAGCTATTTCTAAGAGAAAACACAAATCCAAGATAAACTTACTTACAGAGCAAGACAGTGCTGTGAGTTGGATGGTCAAGACAAAACTGCTTAGTAATCTCTGATTCTCTCTGTTTTTAAAATCATATTCCTGGTTCCCATTACATCATTCTTCACACTTCCCTGGGTTCCCAGGCTAACAGAACTACATTTACATTCTTAACATCTCCTTGTGTTATCTTGGAGCTGGTCAGGAAGGAGAGCAATAAAAATACATTAGCATGTTTAACTCTAGCAATTTAACTTGGTTAAAACAATAGAAAGAATGTCTTCACCTAGACCGGCCGAAGCCAACTTTAAATCAAAGGGTCACAACATGTTTTACGTGGTCAGCAGAGAGCAGTGTTGTTTCATATTTTTCAGTTCCACATCTAACAGCAGTTTTTTCCATTTAAGACAACAACTCTGTGTCTTACATTAATATTTACAAATGACAGAATTATCTATAAAATTCTATCTGGTGAGGCTGGCAGCCTTCACCCCCCCCCCCCCCAGAGAACTCAAGTTAGTTTTCAAGTGACCCTTGAGAAACGCTGCTTGAGGGACTTAGGTCTATCTGAGTATACCTTACCCCATTCCCTGTCTTGAGAGCCCATCTGCATTGGCATTGCTAACCCCACCGCAGTGCTGCACTGACATATATGCTTGCAACCCAAGGCTCCATCTTAGCAACTTGGCATTTTGTTGGCTGGCTCTGTTTAACCATGTTAGGGGGATGTGGTCTGTCATAACAGTGAATTTCCTTCCATACAGATAAGGCTGAAGTTTCTGCAGTGCCCACAATATGGCTAGACATTCCTTTTCTACAGCTGCATAGGATTCCTCCCTGGGTTGGAGCTTATGACTGAGATAAACCACTGGGTGCTCTTCTCCCTCTGAAGAAATCTGGCTAAGTACAGCCCCCAACCCATGGTTCGAAGCATGCACCTGCACAGCAAATATTTTGCTGTAATCTGGACTGGCTAACACAGGGAGTCCTCCCAAAGCTTCTTTAAGCTTCTGGAATGACTGCTCACATGCTGGGGTCCACACTACCTTATCTGGCCTGTTCTTCCTTCTCAGGTCTGTGAGGGGTGCAGCTATGGTACTATAACTAAGGACAAACTTTCTGTAGTACCCTGCCGTCTCTAAAAATGTCCTCACCTGCATTTTAGTAACAGGTGCAGGCCATGCCTGAATGGCTTCCACTTTGGCAGGTTCTGGCCTCCTCTTACCACTCCTCAGTCTATGTCCTAGGTAGGAGACCTCTGCCATACCCACCTGACATTTGCTAGACTTAATGGTCAGCCCTGCCCTCTGTAGTCTGCCCAGCACCTCCCTGACATGCTGAAAGTGCTCTGGCCAAGAATGGCTGTAGATGGCAATATCATCTAGGTAAGCAAGGGTAAACCCTCCTTCTCATGCTAGGATATGATCTACCAACCTCTGGAAAGTCACTGGGGCATTCTTCACCTAAAGGGCATCTTCTCTCTTGCACTGGGAGTCAAGGGCACCTGCCAGTAACCCTTGGTAAGATCAATGGTTGTAAGATACATAGCCCCACCCAGCTGCTCTAGGGCCTCATCTGTCCTAGGCATGGGGTAAGCATCCGACTCTGTGTGACTATTTAATTTCCTGTAGTCCACATAGAACCTGGTACTACCATCCTTCTTTGGCACCAGCACCACTGGGGAGGCCCAGGGGCTTTTGGACTCTTGAATCACCCCTATTTCCAACATCTCCTGTACCTCCTCCCTCAGAGTCTGTTTGACTCTCTCGGGTTCTCTGTAAGGGGCCTGCCTAATAGGCCTTTGGGGTCCTGTATCCACCTGGTGCTGCCCCAGGTGGGTGCACCCTGGTTTCCCAGTGAACATGCCCTCAAATTCCTGCAACACTGCTCGGATTTCTCGAACCTGGGTAGGCCATAGCTGCTGGGACATTGCTACCCCTTCCACTGAGGTGTCAGACCGAGTCTCACTAAGGAGATCAGTCCCCAGCTCTCCCTCAGACTCCTCCTGCAATCCACTGTAAATGCTCAGCACAAGGGCTTCCCTATCATGGTAAGGTTTCATCATGTTAACATGGTACAATTTGTGCCCCTGCCTCCCACCTAGCAGTTCCACCATGTAATTAACATCACTTACCTTTCTTACCGCCTTGTAGGGTCCCTCAAAAGCTGCTTGCAGCTTGTTGTGTTGACAGGAATGAGAACCATCACCTGCTGCCCTTCAGCATACTCTCTAGCTCATGCATTCCTGTCATACCACACCTTTTTCTGTTGTTTGACTTCTGCCAGGTTCTCCTGGGCCAAGCCCATGAGTTCCCTGAGCCTTGTCCTTAGGTTTAGGATGTATGCCACAACAGACTCCTTGTGAGACTCGCACTCACCTTCCCACTCATCTCAAATTAAATCTAGAGGTCCCCTCACCCTATACCCATACAGCAACTCAAAGGGTGAAAAACTTGTGGATTCCTGGGGAACTTCTCTGTAAGCAAACAACAGATGGGGCAAATATTTGTCCCACTCCCTCCGAACTGATCTGCAAATGCCTGTCGCATGGACTTGATTGTAGAGTTTAACCTCTCAACAAGACCATTAGTCTGGGGATGGTAGGGGATGGTCTTCATATGCTTCACCCCACAGGACTTCCACAGGCAAGCCAGCAAGTCTGACATGAAATTGGTACTTCTGTCAGTCAGTATTTTGTTTGGGAAACCTACCCTGCTGAAAATCTCTAACAAAGCATTTGACACCTTCTCTGCCTCAATGGAGGACAAAGCCATTGCCTCAGGGTATCATGTAGCATAATCCGCTATCACTAGGATATACTTTTTCTCTGTGGAACCTGGGGTACTCAGAGGACCCACAATATCCATAGCTACCCTCTGAGATGGCTCCTCAATCACAGGCAAAGTCATCAAAGGTGCTCTCACCTTGTCTCCTGCCTTGCCTACCTTTTGACACTGCTCACAGGTCCTGCAGTACCCTGTTATATCTCTGGAAATTCCAGGCCAATAGAAGTTCTGCATAATACGCCTCTTTGTACATTTTATGTCCATATGACCTGCAAAGGGAATATTGTGGGCTATGGCTAGAAGCATCAGACAGTAGGCTCTAGGCACTACCAACTGTACTCTCTCACCTTCTAGCCCTCCCTCAGGGGTCCACTCTCTGTATAGTAACCTTTTGTCCCAGTACACAGATTCCCCCTTTCCTTGAGAATCAGGTGCCTCCCTAGCTACCTGCCTCAGGCCTTGCAATATAGGGTCTGAGAGCAGGGCCTGTCTCAACTCTCTTTTTGTAACCCTTCCCAGCCCCCCTTCCACAGGAAGTCTGGCATCCTCTGACAGTGGTGCCTCACTGTTAGCCTGGATACTACTACTCACCTCTACCTTGCAGTTACTCTGTCCAAGGGACCATCAGTACCCCCAAGCAGCTGTGCTTCACCTTCAGTCTCACTGCTACAGGGTAGCTCCCTCCCTGAAGTAACCACCTCACCAGTTCAAGCTGCAAGTATGCAGTCTGTCTGGGTTTCCCCCAGGCTACCAGACCCACATGCTTTTCTCCTAGCCTGACCGCATGTAACTGCATAAGCACATGGTACTGCCTCATCCAAATCCTTCCCTATCAGGACATCTGCAGGATGATAGATCGGTACCCCTGTTGTTTCACGACAACCTACTACTGGCATTTTGTCTTCCCCACTAACTGGCTCCCTCACCTTTTGTTCCCCACCTTGCCTCCATGGACACCTGTATGCCACATGGCCCCACTGATTGCATTCAAAACATTTAACCCTTGCTCCTGGACGTGCACCTGGACTAGTGGCTTCCCCTGCTACTGGCAAATTTTGTTGGGGCAATCTGTGCTGCCCACCATGGGTTCCTGTAAACCCATGAGCAGTACTAGTGATCCCTTCCTGTGCAGGGCCGCCCTGCTTGCCAGGTATATCTCCCTTCTTCCCCAACTCATCTGAAGTACCAACTCATCTGAAGTAGCACATTGTCTATCAGCTAACCAGATCCTCATATCCTCAGGCAAAGTGCTAAGGGCTTGTTCCCTCACCAAAAGTTCTGCCAGCCCTTCAAAAGTGGTGACCTGACATCCACTCACCCACCTATGGAAATAAGTGCTCAGTTCAGCAACATACATATTCACACACACTTTCATCTGCCTTGCGTCTATGCTCACAAAACTTTATCCTATCTGTTTCAGGTGTTAGCTTAAACAATTCTAACAAATGCTTTTTAACAGCAGTATAATCAAAACATGCAACATCAGACATTTTTGACAAAACAGTTACAGCTTTACCATGGAGTAAGGGGGTCAGGAACCGTACCCAGAGCCTTTGGTCAACACTATACTGTTTGCATATCCTCTCAAACATATGAATTAAACTATCAAAATTATCCCCCTCTTTAAACTGCGGAAGAAATTTACTGACCTGTTGTGCTTCTGGGGTCCAGTTACTCCCTTCCCCATTACCTCCATGACTCTTGTGAAGAGTCAGCATCTCCTTCTCATGCTAGCAGTTTCTCATTCTCCTCAGCCTGCAAACGTTGCAATCTCTCATTGTCCTCACTCTCTAGACACCTCAATCTCTCAGTTGCTTCTGTTTCCACATGCCTGGCCTCCAGTTCAAGTCTCTTTAGCTCCAGATGAATTTTTAAATCCTCTGCAGAAAGGTTGAGCTGTCCATTCTCTGAGGGAATTATATCTCCACTGCCATTCTGATTGTCCTCCTGGTTGCTGTTTTCTGATGCAGCTGTAACCAAGGCTTTATCAGGTCTGCCTTAGTCAGGTTTCCATGCACCAGTCCCCTAGCGTGGCACATCTCTGCCAGCTGGCTCCTTGTGAGCTTTCCATACTCCTCTGCTGACATGCTGCCTGCTCACCCTGACTAACTAAGCTAACAATAGAAATAAAACAATTGTGATCTGAACTCTGAGTATTCACTGCATAGCTGTTTTAGAGTACAAAACACCTTCAAATCTCACTGTACACAAGCTACAGGATTCACTCTACCCACACCACTACAAGCCAATTAGTATTTGCCAACTAATTAATATGTGATGTGGATATCCCATCACTGCCAAACAATTAATATATGACGCCCATGCCCTGGCCCAGCAATCAAGGAGCCTCAATCCTCACCACTTACTTACAGAGCAAGACAGTGCTGTGAGTTGGATGGTCAAGACAAACATACTTAATAATCTCTGATTCTCTCTGTTTTTAAAATCACATTCCTGGTTCCCATTACATCATTCTTCACACTTCCCTGGGTTCCCAGGCTAACAGAAACTACATTTACATTCTAAACATCTCCTTGTGTTATCTCGCAGCTGGTCAGGAAACAGAGCAAGAAAAATACATTTGCATGTTTAACTCTAGCATTTTAACTCTTGGTTAAAACAATAGAAAGAATGTCTTCTCCTAGACCGGTCAGAGGCAACTTTAAATCAAAGGATCACAATATGTTTTACGTGGTCAGCAGAGAGCACTGTTGCTTCATTTTTTTCAGTTCCACATCTAACAGCAGTTTTTTTTCCATTTTAGACAACAAGCCTGTATCTTACATTAATATTTACAAATAACAGAATTATCTATAAAATTCTATCTGGCTAGGCTGGCAGCCTTCACACTGTAAATGCCATATATGCTGCTTGCTGGTAGCCAGCATAATTTGTTCTGGCACCATCAGTGTTGTTGATATACCAAACAATTCTGACATTAAAACAGTTACATTACCTAACAGTCAGGTCACTGCTCCTAGCACTTCTTTGCCAGTGTATTGTTCCACTAATTATGTGACATACAAACAAGATACAGCCAGTGGGGCCTAGGGCATTTATTATATTTTTCAGATGGGAAGTCCTGGACTTTTGGGGCAGAAAAGTTCTCCTATAAAAGCAATACAATTAAGTAATTAAATATAAAATGCATTTCCAGTAAAGAAAATAAAATATAAAGCATCATGCAATGTGAAAAAAATTATAGAAGAATGCACACTAGTAAAAATATATGTGTCTGTGAGTAAGACTGGATGAGCCATCTGTTGTACACTGAGCTTAGCTACTAATAAGTTTACATGCCATGATACCGTGATATACTATACAGTAACACACATTCTAAGAACAATAGCTGTAAGTTTGCTGAGCAGTCAAGAGATATATATAAACAATGTAAAGCAAAAGTTGGATAAAGATGAAAAAGACAATATATATTCTGTGGCTGTATAGCAGTATGCATTTTAGAGTAGCTTGCCAGTGTGCCACAGGTTACATACAGTGTGAAACACAGGTGTATGTTGCTAATGGAGCAGTAACAGTGTCAAAGGGAGGAGAAATCAGCAGTAAATGTTTGAACACTTTAATAATCTAGGTCATCCTTGGGAAAAATGAGGAAGTATATGACAGGAGTCGTTGGGCTCTCTTGCATGCCTGCTTTATCCTGGCTGTCTTGGCACAGTGATGACTGACTATGATACTTGAACTGCAGAGCCTACCTAGTAAATAATGTTGCATCAGTGGATGTATAAATGGGAAGGCATGAAACAAGGGTGGCGCAGTGGTTAATGTTGCCTCACAGCAAGATGTTCTCATGTTTGATTCTCAGTTGAGGTGCCTTCTGTGTGGAGTAGTAATTTCATTGGGCTTACTGTCTCAAATGGACTTTGGTCTTTAGAAAAGACCTGAAATGTTGATGGTTTAGGAAATTCATACTGCATATGTTTTGGTTTTCATTATATTGAGGTGCAATGTAGATTTTTTTTTCAGTCCAGGACTGTGTGCAGGTAAATCCTTCCTGAAGTTTATGTTACACTTCATTAACAACTTTTAAGGAATAGAATGGAGTGGAGTCATCAGCATACTGTGTAAAATAAGCTGGGTTGGCATATGATAGCACTTAACTTACAAAGAATGTGGTTCAAGAACCAGTCCTTGAGGAAAATCCCAGTGTCATTCTGTGATGTATATGGGATCATTGTTTTAAGGATACCCACAAAGAAAACACATAAAATACACGTTTTAATGTACTAATGTACTTTGCAGCCTTAAGGTAACTGCTTCAATCAATGCATTTAAATTTTTCCTGATTCATTATACCCCAGTATCTGATGGGATTTCCATTTCCAGCCAAGCAATGCACTCAGTATTTCCATAAAATTACAGCAGAGAGGTAACAAATGTTGTGGTTGTTTTCTCTTTTCATTTGCACTGAAAATCCTGGCTTTCTTCTTTTCTTTGGGTTTCTATGACAAGTCTGAGTAGTCATTTAACCTTTTCAGTGATTCCATTTAATTTTTATCAGTAGATTCTTGTGAAATTCATTTGAAGGTAATTTTTGAAGGTTAAGTTTGAAAAAGGTGTTGTAGGAAGTTGTATTTGTTCAAGCCCCAAACTGTACAAAGTGCAGGCACTTACATGAAATATGGCACATTTTGGTTGTTATTAAAAAAAATAAAGCATTCAACAGATAGATTTTATGTCCTTCCTTAAATTTATTTAATAACTCGAATTGTTGGTTGAAATTCCAAGGATTGTTATTTACAAACTGTAGAATCTCAGAATTACAAGTACATATTTCAAATGGGGAGAACAAATACAAAGTCCAGGATCTTAGTATTTATAGGAATGACACTCCTCTTTTCCGCTCTTTTACCATTTAACTAATCTGTTCTCATCCGGCCCTAATCCAATCTCTTTTTAGTTTGCTAACCAACACAGTTATACCCTTCCCTGAATGTTGTTTACTTTGTATGACACTTATATCTATTTACTCATATTTCTATTTTCCTTTTCACATCTAACTCCCTTCCCAGTTACTCTACACCTAAGACTATCGTAAAATTCTGTTATCCCCTTTATATTCACCAAAAACTGCTATTATGGAGCTTAAGATTTTTTTGGGGGAGCAGGCAGTATTATTTATAGATGGGGACTAGAAGTTGATTTACAATAGTGAGGATGTATCAGGGGAACCAAGAAGGGTAAATATGACAAGAGAGTAGATTTCTGAAAAAATTAATGAAAATATTTTGTATGAAGGATGTGGATTCAGTACTAGGAACTCGGAGTTTACATATTATAAGCCAACTACAGGAACTGGGCTAGACTAGACAGAAATTATATTTCACAGGAACATGTGCATTTATTTAAAAGCTTCAACACACTTCCAAAAACTAGTTCTGATTATCACTAATAAAAACTCAGATAAAAATGCAGGGTACTGAAGTAAAAATAAGACACTGATGCTTTCCCACCTGCCTGGTAAAAAGAGAGGAATTTAAGGAATGCGTAGTGGAAATTACTTGAGAGCTAATAGGGAAGATCAAAACATCTTCAGAAGTTATAGCTAGTGACTGGGGTAAAATGAAAATAGTAATGTCTTTTGGCTTTTCCCAGTTAGGGGTCGCCACAGCGTAACTTTGGTCCACCAATGATTGGCAGTGGATTTTTATGGTGCCGAGCTGCCAGCTCGAAGCCCAACCTTCAAGGAAGGCACACCCATTCACGCTCGCACCTACCTGCATGTCTTTAACGTCACTCGACCGTGGGGAGGACATGCAGACTCCACACAGAAGGCGCTCCAGCCGAGAATCAAATGGGAGAACCTCTTGCTGTCTGGCAACACTAACAGCTGCACCACCGTGGCCAACTGGAGTAAAATGAAAATGCAGTTTAAAAATAGGGTCGAAATAAAAGAGAAAGAGATCTGGTTAAGAAGTAATAGAAATTACTTAGAGGGGCTGGCAAAGGTTAAAGTATTGCAGAGCAAGGGGTATCTCACAAAACAAGTAGAGGAGCAAATGCACAGTGCTAAGGTGAAAATAAGGAAGTATCTGGATAATACGCATGAAGATGGAAAGATTGCAGTTAAGCAACTAAAGTTCCCAAATCTTTCTTAATCCAAAGAAGACTAAATTAGTACTCTTCCACCCCAAGAACACATCCCCTGTCACTTCAACATCTTGGCATCTGCCAACATTGTCATAGAAATAGTGCAGGAAACCAAACTTCTAGGAGTAGTAATTTTCAATAAACTTCCCTTCAACCACCATTTACAGCAAGATATAAAGGAAACTCATCAAAAACTAGGACTCATATAGAAACAAACATTTCTTAACTATAGCAACCAAAGTTTCCCTCGCGAAAACCTTTTTACTTCCCTCCCTTTTATATAGTGCCCCTATTTTAACTAATTTACAAACGTCTACCCTAAGCAAGATGGCACAGTGCTACAACAACAATGCAAAGTTTGCCACAAACTTTAAATATTGCACACACCACTGTAAACCACTACTAGAACTAGACTGCCTTGAGCCTCCCAACCAACTTCCTTTTATTCAGGTATCCACTTCGCATAACCTTATTTTCAAGCCTACTGCCTGCCCTGCACTAGCCAACTTAGTCTCAGCTTATACACCAAATATATCTCCTACGAACAGAAAATAAAAATCTCTTGGCTATCTCAAAATCCACAAAAACAGGTCACTCTCTGTATTCATATTTTGTCTGTAAACTATGGAATTCACTACCTCTTGCTGCCAGGTCTATGCCTGCCCTAACATGCTTTAAAGCCTCTTTAAAAAAATCATCAAATACATGGCTCTGCTCCTGTATAAATCCGGCCTAATGCTCAGCCCTTCCTCTTCTACACTAGTTTCCTTTTCGTCTTCTGTCGCATCTCACTCCTTCACAGCCTACAAGATCCTAATGTCTCTCCTAACTCCTTCTCTGTTTCTATACCGTATCCTTAAACTACTGCTCAGTCTGTAATGCCTCTATTCTTAACTCTCTCACTATCTTTCTGCATCACTAACTCTTCTGCTATTATTTTCCTAACTGAAACCATAATTTTATTTTTCATGTACTGTAACAACCAATATCATATGTTGTACTGCCTACATACTACTTTTGTACACTGTATCTATTCATAGGCTATGTATATGTTGTTAGAATGACTAAAATTGTCTGTAATGACATAACTCTGTAGAATTATCCAGATGTGTAGTATATCTTGTAACCTAGTTTACGTTCTATCAGCTTATTTTTGTACAGTATTCCTCATGTCACTTGTATTGTTTTTGGGCTATAATGTGTTTGCACTTCAATGGATGTGGATCTTTTCTCCCTGCGCCACCACTGAAAATGGGTTCTGTAAACCCAGACGCACCATCCCGGTAAAAAAAAAAAAAAAAAAGTCAAATAAATAAATAAATAAAATAATTTCTGCTAACAACTCCAGAGCACAAAAACCAATGACTTAGGCAACAGAACGTTGAAAGGCTTGTTACCAAATTTAGGGAACCTATAACAAGAAAAATAACCAGAGATACTGTAGATGTTTAGAAATATTCTGGAAATGTTATAAAACTTTGTATAAAGCAGAGAAATGCGGAAATCAAGAAAGAGTACAAATGGAAATATTTATAGAAGGTTAGAGGTAGATGACGCTCAGTTACTGATAGGATAGGAGGTGATGGAATAAAAACAGTGATACATAATCAATCTTCAGGAAAGTATCCAGGAACAGATGGTATTCCTGTGCAAGTTTGTAAATTAGGTTGGAAGAAAATTATAAAGATCTGGAAGATTTTGTTTAGTAGTACTTTAAAAGGAGGAGAAGTACCAACATCCTAGAAGAAACAGTGGTGGCTGTATTACCTAATGATGGTGAAGATCCATCAGATCCAGCTTCATACAGGGCCATGTCAATACTAAACGATGATTATAAAGTGTTCATGTCTATAATGGCTACAAGAATGATACCAGTAATGCCAAAACTGATAGATGTGGATCATTTTTTTTTTTTGGGGGGAGGCAAACATTTGACAACATTAATAGAACAACGATGCTCCAGAGGGAAGCAGAATGTAAGAAAATACCGCTGTTATTGGTGGGTCTTGATTAAAAGAAAGCACTCAACAGAGTAAGCTGGGATTTGATGAGTAGAGCAATGGAAACATTTGCATTCCCTGGTACAATAATAAGATTAATTAGGAGGATATATGAGAGATTGGAGGTGAAAATTTAAAACGAGGGGGGGGGGTCATCTCTGATGAGCTGTGTTTGAACAGAGGAATCAGGTGGGGGTGTCCCTTTCCCATTTGTTATTTGCTTTATTTTTAGAGCTATTGGCAAAGAAAATAAGGGACTGAAAATCCAAGAATATAATTTGTATGTTAATTAAGAAAGTTGGCTTTATTTGTATATGATATTATTTTCTACCTGATAAATCCAGAAAAGAACATTTCAGTGTTGTGGAATGTTTTGAAACAGCTTCAAGTCTTTTTGGGATATAGAACAAAGGCTATAGCTATAAATTATGCACCTACTTATGAATTGGCTCAGCAATACCCTTGTGTATGGGGACATAAGATGAAGTATTTATAAGTGTGAATTATAGCTTCTGTTATGGCTTAGGGAATGTGGGAATAGACTAAACAAAAGATAATACAAAAACTGAGAAAATGGAAACACTTATTTATGGATACAGATAGTAATGTACAAGCACTGATGATGTTTTAGACCATATAGCCTTGTATACAGGTTAGGCATACTTTATCAACATGAGGAGAAGTTGTAGAAAATAATAAAGAACTGAAGGAATTTATCTGGGAGGGAAAGAAGCAAAGTTAAGTGGGATACATTGATCCTTCCAATAGAACAAAGTGGCTTAGGTTTACCTAATCTGAAGGGGTAATTTAGAGCTACACAGTTAAGGCTCATATACATAACACAAGTAGAAAGCTATAAGTCAAAGTGGAAAGAGATGATGATAAAGTAAGGGGCAGTTCAAGAAGTAGAGAGACAGTGAGATTTTGGATGCAGATCCTTGAATACAATAATAACAACCATATAGAGTATTGTATTCATAAATAGCAGAACATATTCTAAGAACTAAGCCAATACGAGAATGGAGAAAGGAGATTTTGCCAATAGTGATGACTGCAAGAAGGGGTATAGAAACTAGGCAAGATGGGACTGGAATTTACTGGAGAAATCTGGCAAAGGAACCAACATATTGTGAGCAAATAACTCAAGCAGAAGGAGTAATTGAATGGTTTGAGACAAAGAAGACATTTGGATTGACGGGTAGAGACTGTCTTCCCTATCTTGATCTCAGAGTACAGGCAAAGAGAAATGGTAGAGGAATTTTAAGTGAGAGACTTGCTCTGGTAGAGTTTTTTTTCTAAATCTAAAATAGATGCAGCTGCTAAAAAGGAATAATTAGTAGGTCATATAAACTATTGCATGATAACTCTAATAATCAATTAGAGAAGGTTCAAGAATGTGATTGAAAGACATATGGCTCCCAAATATGCAACCAAGTTCAGAAGGTTTGATATCTTTGTTTGGAAGTGTTTGCAAAGGCATTTTTATGCCCCAAGTAGACTTCAACAAATTTTTCCACAGGTAGATTACAAACGTCAGAGGTGTGATGGAGAAGAAAGCGGTAAATGGAAACAAATATTTTGGGAGTACAATGAGTTGGCAGATTTAAAAATTTCTGTATAGAGTATATCAAAAATTAAAAAAAAAAACATAAACTAAAGTAAAAAATGGCACAGCAGAGCTGGAGACCACAATGTATGACAAACCAGCCAAAGATGCAGCAAGCAAAAGCTTTAATAAGACCAATGTTGAAAACAATGCCAAGTAAATGCAAATGTTTTAAGCGCTTTCATCTCTGTCTAGTCAGAGAGTCTCCTGTATCATGCTTACATACTTCTCCGTCACTCCCGATTTCCACATACAATACCACAACTCCTCTCTAGGCACCCTGTCATATGCTTTCTCTAAGTCTACAAAAACACAATGCAACTCCTTCTTACCTTCTCTGTACTTCTCCATCAACACTCTCAGAGCAAACATCGCATCTGTAGTGCTCTTTTCTGGCTTGAAACTGTATTCTTGCTCACTAATCATCACCTCCCTTCTTAACATAGCTAACACTAATCTTTCCAATAACTTCATGCTGTGACTAATCAATTTTATCCTTCTGTAGTTACCACAGTTTTGCACATAACCCTTATTCTTAAAAATCAGTACCAATACACTTCTTCTCCACTCCTCAGGCATTCTCTCACTTTCCAAGATTCCAGTCTGGTTAAAAAAAAACCACTGCTGTCTCTCCTAAACACCTCCATGCTTCCACAGGTATGTCATCTGCACCAACAGCCTTTCCATTCTTCATCCTCTTCATAGCTATCCTTATTTCCTCCTTTATAATACATTGCACTTCCTGATTTACTATCCCCACATCATCTAACCTTCTCTCTGTCTCATTCTCTTCATTCATCAGCCCCACAAAGTACTCTTTCCATTTGCTCAACACACTCTCCTTGCTTGTGAGTACATTTCCCTCATTATCCTTTATCACCCTTACCTGCTGCACATCTTTCCTAGCTCGGTCCCTCTGTCTAGCCAGTTGGTACAGGTCCTTTTCTCCCTCCTTAGTGTCCAACCTTTCGTACAACTCTTCATGCGCCTTATCCTTAGCCTTCGCCATCTCTCTCTTCAACATACACCTCATCTCCTTGTACTCCTGTCTACTTTCTTCATCTCTCTGACAATCCCATTTCTTCTTTGCCAATGTCTTCCTCTGTATGCTCTCCTGTACTTCTCCATTCCACCACCAGGTTTCCGTGTCCTCCTTCATTTGTCCAGATAGGTTCATAGGTTCACAGGTAGGTACTAGGCTATCTGCCCGGAGGCATTTATAAGCCTACCCAGAATGTGTTGGCTTTTGCCGCCCCCTTAGATTAGTTCCGTGTGCCTCTGTCCAGCAGAGCCATTGAAGTGATCCCCGGGGTAAACTTTCTGTTTGTTGATTCTTTTTTAGACTTAGCCACTGAGGAAGGCATTATTAATCAAAAGATTTGCAAACAATTGAAGGTTTCTGATCCCATTCCCCAATATTTATATCTACTTCCTAAAATACACAAAAATTCTAATTGTATCTAGGAGGGGATCTTTAACTGAACCTTTATCTGCCTTCCTCACTGAGTATCTGCAACCTTTATTATCTATGGTCAGGTCTAGGTTAAAAGATACTACTCAATTTCTTAACATCATCCAGGATGTACAACTGGAACCAGATTGGTACCTATGTACACTTGATGTCACCTCCCTTTATACAAGTATACCACATTGGGCGGGATTAGAGGCCATTCAGTATTGGCTGGAAAACTTTATTCCCCCTGGCTTCAATACACTTCTATCCCTAACTGAACATGTATTGATAAAAAATGTTTTTCAATTTCAAGGTAAGATATATTGGCAGGTCCGTGGCACAGCAATGGGACCATCTTTTGCCCCTGTTTATGCTGATCTGTTTATGGGATTTTTGGAGGAACAACTTATATATGATGATAGCCATAACTGGATGATTGTTGGATGGTGTGGTGGGGTGACCAACTATATGTGCATGAATTTATTGAATATCTTAATGAGAATAAATGGGGTATTCAGTTCACACTACATATTGAATATCAGGAAATTATCTTTCTGGATGTTATCATCACCAGACATGATGATCATTCCTTAGAGATCAAGGTACACATGAAATTTCCAGAATACAATACCCTATTACATGCCTCTAGTTATCATCCTCGCCACATCATCAACAGCATCCCAAAATCACAATACCTACGTACTAAACGTATTTGTTCCTCTGAACAAAGTTTGCAAACATGCCAACATGACGTAACCAATAGATTACTTACAAGGAGATACCGTAAGGATTGTATTTCTCGAACTATAACTGAAGTAGACCAGATAGAAAGATCTCATCTTTTAGTATACCAAGAACGGACTGGTCATGATAGTACACAAAAATCACAGCCTATCAGGCTAGTAACCACTTTTGGGGGGAACACTTATAGGTTTAGAAATATCATTAATAATCATTGGGATATTTTGTTGGCTCATGACCAACTGAAATAAATACTTGGCCGTCGATGTTCATTTTCTTACAGAAGAGGTAGAACAATAAATTCACATTTAACCCACTATAAACACTATTACCCACCGGTCACTTTACAAAAAACTTTATTTGGTGATATATTGACAGGTTGTGTTTCATGTGGTCATTGCAGTGCTTGTCCACACATATTTCAAACGAAGGAATTTACCAGTTGCAACACTTCCAAACTTTACCAAATCAGATGTTTTGGGAATTGTAGTAGCAACTGGATTATCTATCTAGCCACCTGCATTTGTTCTTCATTTTACGTTGAACAAATGTCTAGACCCTTTAGACATCGCATCAGTGAACATCTAAGCGAAGTTAGAAACAAAAGAATTTCAAACACTCTTTACAAACATAATTTAGTACACCAAACTGCTAAGTTCACGTTTACCATTATAGACAAAATTCAAATGAACAGAACATCCAAAGCTGGCTGGCAAAATGTATTAAACAATAAAGAATCCTCTTGGATAATCAATCTAGGTGCTTTATTTAAACCAGGCCTGAATGAGTTAAGCTAAATACAGCCTTGGATGGCCAAGTTTTTAGTCTAATTAATGATTAAATATTTCAATCATCTTATTAAGCTGATTAAGCCAATTTAAGTATGCATATATAAGCAGGTATCAGTGTTTTCTCTAATGTATTTTTCTTTTGCACTGAAGAAGGCTTGAACTCTCAGCCGAAACCGGTTTGCTGTTGATATTTTATTTATGGAACTTGCCACAATAAAACTTTGGAACCTTCATCTTCCTTTGTGCTGGATTTCTTTTTTTGGACTTTAAACTTTCTGTTTCCCATCCACTCATCAAGGTTTCTCTTGAAGAGGGTTAGCAAGGAGCTCTGCCTAATGTAGATTGGAATCTTGCTCCAGAGCATGGGAAGTCTCTGGGACAGGAATCTATCCCTCCAGCACATCCTATTTATTGTTGTGGTGAGGTTTAGATCCCTGGAGCATGTGGCTCGAGGGGATATGGCTTTCTTTAGGTGGAGCATGTCCATCAATTCTAGGTTGGACATGGCCTTGTATGTCAGGCAGAGATCACCTCTGAGTAGGTGGTATGCAACCGAGTACAGCCAGAGTTTCTTCAGTCGAGCTGCATAGGGCATCTGCTTGAGGCCAGTGATCCTCTTGGTGAGGTACTTCTGTGGTCTTTCCAGTTGTTGCAGGTGTCTTGTAAGGTACATCCCAAATGGGGCATTGTACTCTATGATGGGTCTGATGAGTGATGCATAGAGGGACCCAATGACCTTTTTCGATCTGGATGCAAACCCTTTTGTGATTAGGTGGGCCACATAGAAGGATTTTCTAACCACTTTGGCAATGTGATTATCAAAGGAGAGCTTGCTATCTACTTGGGTCCCCAGATTCCTTATTACGTCTTCCGTATTTAGGGGGATACCACCTATGTGCAATTTTGTGGGTACTTTGTTTTTTCCAAAGGGGATGACTATGCACTTTTTGGCATTTAGCTTGAGGCCATGGTTTTGACACCAGGTATCTGTCTCTGTGAGACCCTTTTGGAGGCTGTCTGTGTCAGCCGAAGAGTCAATTATAGCCCTTAGTTTGCAGTCGTCTGCGAACTTGATCAGCCATAGTCCTCCTGTGCTTGCCTGTACCTCTGAGAAGTATATGCTGAACAGGAGGGGTCCTAGGACTGAGCCCTGGGGAATGCCACTTGTAACCGGTTTAGAGTCAGACCTAGCTCCCGCAACTCTTACCATGTGGGTTCTGTCCGTGAGCCAGTTGGCAACTCATCTTGTGACGTAGGGGTTTATGTTCAGGCTGGTGAGCTTGTCTATAATACCTGAGTGGGGAATAGTGTTGAAGGCCTTTGCAAGGTCTAGGTAGGTTATGTGGACCACCTTTCCCTCGTCTGTAGCCTTGGTAACTGTCTCAAAGAAGTCCAACAGGTTTAGGAGGCATGATCTGCCCTTAGCAAAGCCGAACTGGGTAGGGTCCAGTGTTTGGAGGTTTCCAATGTCTCTGTTAATGAGATCCGTGAAGATGCACTCCATAGCTTTGCAGACCAAGCTAGTCAGGCTTACAGGGCAATAGTTCCCGAGGTCCGTTGTGGATCCACCTTTGTGGAGTGGAATAACCATTGCTGTGCGCCACTCTGTGGGCACATAGCCTGTGGAGAGGCTGAGTTTAAACAGTGTGTTTAGGTGAGGGGTTAGTTCATCTTTGAGCTCAAGTAGGACGCAGCCTGGGACACCATTGATGCTGTGTTTTTGGCTTTAGAAGAGGGCTGTTTTAACCTGAGTGACTGTGATTTCAGGGGCACTACATTCTTCTGGTATAGTTATGGGCCCTTTTGGGGCTGAGAGGGTGGTGAAGTTTGCACTGAACCTGTCTGCCAGGATGTTGGCTATATCAGTTGGTTCAGTGTATTTTGTGCAATTCTGCACTAACTCCGAGCAGATCTGAGAATTGCCACTTAGATTCCTGACATAGCTAAAGAATGCCTTGTGGTTATCTTTGGAGTCCATGGCAATTTTTCTTTCAAAGCTAGCCGTGGATGATTTTATGAGGGGAATGTAGTTTCTTGCTGATTGTGATCAGGGATATATTCACTTCTTGGGATTTTACTCTTTTCCGTACTAGTTTCCTCTTTCTATTGTTTAGTTTGTTTATGGCAGGGGTCCACAAGACTGGTTTCCTTTTCTTGGAGGAGTGAGTCTTGGTTTTGTTTGGGATAGCACGATCCATGGATTCTTGTAGGTGCCTGTAGAGTGCATTAGTAAATGATTTTGCAGCTTGGACAGCATTATCCTTTAGTATGGGGGCTTTGAAACTTCCCATCTCGGTCTTAAGTAATGTGAAGTTTGCTTTTGAAAAGTTTTTCACGGTGGTTTCTTTGACCGGGGGGTGGTGGCGGAATGTGGATATCCAGGGTGATTAGGTTATGGTCAGATCTAACCAGCGAGGGGTTGACCTCCGGTGTGGAACACTGGTCGCCCATTTGGTGATGACCAGGTCCAATATATTGTCACCTCTGGTGAGGGTGTTGACCAGTTGATACAGAGCATTTGAGTTTATAAATTCTAGGAAATGTTAGTCAAGGGAGTTTGAACTTGAGTAGTTCTCCCAGTTAATGTTTGGGTAATTGAAATCACCCAATATCAGGGTGTTTGGTAGTACCTTTATGTTTCCCAGTGTTTCCAGGAATGCCAAGTGGGGGGTCCTGGGACATGGTGGGTGATCTGTAGCAAGCTATAATTTGAATAGCAGTTTTGCCCATTGTTAGTTGCACGTGGATGATCTCTGAAGCATCGTGCTGTGCCACTAACCTGGAGGTGTGGGCATCATTGATGAATATGGATACTCCCCCACCTTTTGTATTTCGGTCTGGGTTTTGTGGCCGAAATGTATAGTATGAGTTGTAGCCTGGTAGTGCTGGGATGCTCTCTGGAGCCTTAAACCAGGTTTCTGTTACTGCACATATATTGATTTTCTCCATACTGAGGAGTGCCTCAAGTGCGTGCATTTTGAGGTTTAGACGTCTGGCATTGAGTAGCATTACCCTCAGTTTTTTGTTACTTGTGCTATTTACGGCGGTGGGTTTGTCTTTTGAACCTTGCCTAAAAAGGCACTGTGGGGGTGGCAAGAGCCTTGGCTAGTATTCGAAAGCCTAAGGGTGACAGGTGCAAGCCATCTGTAGCGAAGCAGCATGGCTTGTCGAGCATGTCATCCCAGCCTGACAGACACTGGATCCCCTTTGAATGACACCAGAAGCTTAGCCAATTGTTGAAATTGATAATTTTTTCTCTATACTGTGGTATCATTCTTGGTGAGGGCAGGATGCTACTCAGGGTCAGGGTCATACCGGCCTGGGCTACGTGATCAGAGAGCTCCTCCATGTCTCTTTTCATGTAGTCCAGGGAGGTACGGCTCAGGTCATTCACACCAACTTGGACAATGACAGAGTCATATTTGTACTTGTTCTGGAGTGACCTGAGTGTTTGTGTTATGTGGCGGATCCTGGCACCCAACAGGCAGCTAACAGTAACCTTCTCCTTGTTCAGCCTAGTAAGTGGGACGTCAGTGTGCCTGACTATAGAGTCACCTATTACTAGTGTATTGGGTATGTTATTTTGCCTTAAGGGCTGTGATTGTGTGGCACACTGGTTTTGTGAAATATGTGTTTCATGGTTTGTGTTGGGTGGTGGAGGTTGCTTGGATGTCTGCTTTGGAGGTCTCTGTTGCTTCTGCAGATTTTTATTTAGAGTCTCCGAGTATGTTTTCCTGTATTTACATGTGTTTTTTGCCAGTGCTGGTTTCATAGGTCTAGGTGAGACTGGTGGTGTGATGCAAGTAATTCCCTTCTCCTCTTAACTGCCTGGTCCAGTCTTGGGTTGAGAGAGCTTAGCCTCCAGTTTGGCTGTATAATTGCATCTCTTGCATGTATTAGTGTTTGGTGGAAGGAGGAGAGGGTTGTCTGTGTACATGAGGCAATTGTAACATTGCCTCAAAATGCCCAGATTCACCAGTTGGACTGGAGAGTACACCTGAAACTGCCCTTTGGACATGCCTGGATAGGTACAGTGAACTGTTTTACTGATTGGCTGGTAAGGTCGACTAGAGAGCCTTGTCCTTCTCTACAGTATGGGGGGGGGGTCTAGAGCTAAGGTGTATTAGTGCTTGCTATGAGTTTTGAGAAGTGAATGGTTTGAGTGCTTAAGTTGAAAGTTTGTCAAGTTCCAACGGAAAAATTGAAGAGTAGACTTTGTGGAGCCGGGAATAGTTATACCTAGCTAACCGGCGCTGCCAGGCACGCAAAACTGTGCAATGCGGGTTTTATAGCTGGGAAATGAAAGAGATAGAAATTAGCCCAAAATGGCCAATAAACTACTAGTTTCTGGGCTGAAACCATTCCTCCAGGGAGATATAGGCTGCTCAAAGCTCCGTCTCTCACAGTGAACAGAGAAACTTCCTTCTATCCAAATAAGGTATGGGAAAACACAGAAACGTGTAACACAGCCCTGAATTCAGCACTAACTTGAAAACTGGACTATACTAGCTTAGAAAGGCAGGAAAACAAGTATTTTTTTTTTTTTTTTTCAGAAAATAAAGCAGATACAATCAGAAAAACACTTTAAATGCACAGAAATGGCTGTCACACTTGAGTGTGTAGCCTACAACAGTTAAACAGGTAATTTAAACACAAAAACGACTTTGTTAAAGTGCAGGCAGTAAAATAAGTACAATATGTAGCTGAAACAAGCTTTTTAAATTACAGAAACTCTAAACAAATTGGTGTTTTAGGTGGAATTAGCTAAAGGCAGTAAGAAAATCCAGAAAAATTATACTTAATCACTCCAAAGTCTCTCTTTTGTCTCTCTGCTGCTGTAGAACTCTGCAGGGCACCAGGCAGGATTTTGCTGAGCTGTATACTAGCACAAAAACCTTGCAAATGTGGGTATTATAGCAGGGAAATAGAGAAATTAGCCCAAAAAGGCCAATAAACTACTAATTTCTGGGCTGAAACCACTCCTCCAGGGACAGATAGGCTGCTTAAAGCTCCCTCTCTCACACTGAACAGAGAAACTTCCTTCTATCCAAGTAAGGTATGGGCAAACACAGAAACTTGTAACACAGCCCTGAATTCAGCACTAACCTGAAAACTGGACTATACTAGCTAAGAAAGGTGGGAAAACAAGTATTTTTTTTGTCACATCAAGTACCTTTCTAGCTGTCTCCCTTACCACTTCTGCTGTGGCTGCCTAGATATCTGGTAGCTCTTCACTGCCACCCATTGCCTGTTGTAACTCTTCCCTGAACTCCACCTTACAGTTATCCTTTTTCACTTTCCACCATTTGATCCTTGGTACTGCTCTCACTTTCCTCCTCTTCTTCTTGATAACCAGCGTCACCCTACAGATCACCATCCTATGCTGCCTAACTACATTTTCCCCTGTCACCACTTTGCATTCTCCAATCTCCTTCAGACTGGCCCTCCTGCATAGGATATAAGCCACCTGTGAGCATCTTCCTCCACTCTTGTATGTCACTCTATGCTCACCCCTCTTCTTAAAATCCCACTATGGAATGTACAAGACAGTGTATTTCTTCTTGCCAGTCCCAAGCCCGGATAAATGGGGAGGGTTACATCACGAAGGGCATCCGGTGTAAAATTTTTGCCAGATCAAATGTGCAGACAACAATATGTGGGAACAATACATGCATAATAATGCTCAGGCGGAGGAGTGAGATTTTAGGGAAGGCAGGAATTCAGCAATTTTTTGTAATATTGGACTGAGGATAGTAGCATAGAAAATATACAGGATGTATATTGAATTTAAATTGAAAAATGTTAGAATGGTTTGTTTTCTTTTTTATTAATATATGGTTGCCCATGTCTTAAGTGATGATTTAATAAATGTGTTTAAATCTTTAAAAAAATTCTATGATCCCCTATTTGTAACATTGATACACGATGGTATACACAATGTATTTGCATTAATTGATTAATTTCTTTTAATTTACTAATGTGTGATATCTTCATTGCAAGCAACAAATACAAAATTTGACAGACATCCCATTTTGTAAGCACGGTCATATCCTGCAGGGTGGAAGTTACAGGGAATAGACCACCCAGGGAGGTTGGGGCACCCAATGGCACAAGATGGCAAAGCCCCCCTGCTGTGCCTTACTCATCTGCTGACCTTAACCCTGTTTCTGACCATGATCCTGACCCGACATATTAGCTTAACAAAACCCCTTTTCCTTACAGCACCATTATTCAGACAAACTAGATTTGTGCTTGGTGCGCTGTTAGGGTTTGAGTGTTTTTTTTCTTTTAACAATCACAAAAGATAACCCTTATTCTCATTTTGCAATTGGTTGTTTCAATTGTTTTTATTTCATTAGGCTTTGATGTGCAGAAACTGATCACAGGATCATAGGAGGTTACTAGGCTAATGGTCCCAGGGCCCTTACAAGCCTAGCCAAGTTCAACCTGTGTTCCCAAGGGTGCTGGTTCAAGCAGACATTAAAATCAGCACCTATTGTCCCTGTCCAAGAGGGACATAGATGGAACCCCTGGGGAGAATTTCCAGTTACCCATTCAGTCATCCAAATTACGCTTAAATAGGGCCAACTAGGGGCTTTGTTTAACATGAATAAGAATCTTGTTCCAAAAGTGGGGCAATCTCTGTAAGACAAATCTGTCTCTCCAGCAAGTTCTGTTGATGTCACATACCAGGTTAAGGTCCTTTAAGTAAACTACCCGTGTGCCATTTGACTTGCAAATGTGCAGCATTTCCATTAAAGCTGGTCAGAGATTGCTCTGCATACAAGGCACAGGTCACTTCTGAGCAGTCTGTACAACACAGAGTAAAGTGACAATGACTTCAATCCGTCCACATAAGACAGATCCTGAAGACCCTGGATTTTCTTTGTAAGGAACCTTTGTGGTCTCTCCAATTCCTGCAGGTGTTTGGAAAGGAAAATATCAAAATAAGTGTTGTACTCTATTATTGGCCTGATGAGGGAAGAGTACAGGGGGGTTATGACCTCTTTTTCTGGAGGCAATGCCCTTACTTTTGAAATGAGCAATATAAAATACCCTTCTTACCAGTGTGGAGATATGGTGATCGAAGTTAAGGTTGCTGTCAACCTGTGTGCCTAAATCTCTCACCACGTACTGTTTGATTAGGGTATTGCTGTTGATGTGGTAGTTTGCAGGGATATCACCTTTGTTGAAGGGGGTGATGATGCATTTTTTTGCATTAATTTTAAGACCATGACTTTGGCACCATTCATTAGTCTGTACAAGACCTACTTGCAGGATGTTGACATTGGTAGGGGTTTCAATGTTCGCTCCCAGTTTGCAGTCATCAGCAAACTTTGTCAGCCACAGTCCTTTAGTTTTAGCTTGTACTTTGGAGAAGTAGATTCAAAACAGTAGGGGTCCCAGAACTGATCCATGTGGAACACCGCTGGTTACGGGTCTGCTGGTGGAGGTGGAGTCCCCTATTTTGACTGTATAAGTTGTATCAGTGAGCCAGTTTGCAGCCCACATGACTATATATGGGTTGATACCCAGCTGGGTAAGTTTATCAATGATGCCTGAGTGGGGGATTGTGTCAAAGGCCTTGGCTAAGTCTAAGTAGGCTGTATGCACATATTTGTTCTCGTCAAGGGCTTTGGTGACTGTCTCAAAGACATCCACCATGATTAATAGGCATGATTTCCCATTGACAAAGCCAGACTGGGTGGGGTCAAGCATTTGGCAATTTCCTATATCTTTGTTAATAAGGTCCATGGCCTTGCAGATAGGGCTGGTCAGGCTAATGAGTTTATAATTCCTGGGGGTCTGTGGATGCACCCCCTTTGTGCAAAAGGATGACAGTAGCTGTTTTTCATTCTGCTGGGACAAAGCCAGTGCTTAGGCTGTGATTGAAAAGTGTGCCCTGTGGTGATGCTAATTCCTGTTATAACCCACGTAGAACACAGCCTGGGATGTTGTCTGGTCCCATGCTTTGGGGTATATGTGGCAGGGACAGGGGAGTGAAATTTTCAGTGCACCTGTCATCCAGCAGGTATATCCACAGGTTCTATATGTGTAGTATCATTAACTATGAGTTCAATGCAAAGCTGTGCCTTACCTTTGAGGTTATGGATGTAACTAAAGAACGCCCTGTGGTTATCCTTAGTTTGGGAAGCTAATTTGGATTCATAGTTAGCTTTGGAGGACTTCACTAAAAGTCTTATATGCTTGTTTAAGTTGAAGAGGGAGTATTTCCAGTTTTGCAACCGTTCCTTCCTACTCTTAGACAGCAATTTCTTTCTTCTGTTGTATAGTCTATTAATGGCAGTTTTCCACCGGGCAGGTTTGTTTTTCCTTGAAGGTCTTACTTTGGTTCTATCAGGTATAGCAGAGTCAATACAGTTGTGCAGGTGCTTATATAAAGCATTGGTGTATAGCTCAGCATAGATGTCTGTTCCATCAGTGGGGGGAGGGGCTATGAAGCTGTTTATGCTGTCATGTAAGAGGTTGTAACTGACCTTGGAGAAGTTTTTTAGTCGAGTTATTACTAAGGGGGTCTTGTGTTACAGTTACTTGTAGCGTGACTGATTTGTGGTCAGATCTCACCAGGGATGGCCACACACTGGGGGTGGTGCAGCAGTTCCCCATGTTGGTGAGCACCAGGTCCAGGATGTTTGAGCCCCTTTTGGGTGTATCAGCCAGCTGGTCCAGGGGATTGGAGTTAACAAAGTCTGGGAACCTTTGGGCTAGTGAGTTAGAACATGTACAATTTACCCAGACTATGGACAGGTAATTAAAGTCACCCAAAACCAGGGTGTTTGGTTTTATATTAATTGACTCAAGTAGATCCAAGTAGGCTTTGTGGATTTCCTGATTCATGGAGAGGGTCCTACAGCTGGCAATGACCTGAAGAGGGGTCTTACCTACAGTCAATTTCACCTGAAGAAGTTCAAGGGAATAGTGCTGTTTAACCAATCCAGAGGTGTATTATCTTTAATGAATATTGATACACCACCTCCTTTAGTTGTCACACCTTCACTTTGTGGTCTGAACATGTGGAATGGCAAGAGCCTTAGCCAGTAACCAAAATCCTAGGGGTGACAGATGAAGACCATCTCTGGTAAAGCATCGAGGTCTGTCGACCATGTCATCCCAAGCTGACAGATACTGGATACTCTTTGAATGACACCAGAAACTTAGCCAATTGTTGAAGTCAATCATTTTTTGTTTGTACTGAGGTATCATCCTAATTGAAGGTAAAAATGCTGCTTAAGGCTAGGGACATACATGCCTGAGACACATAATCAGTTGCTCAGTCGTGTTTATCTTCATATAGTCTAGTGAGGTATGTCTTAAGTCGTTCACACCAACATGGGTAATGATGGTGTCATAACAGTGCCTGTTGTTGAGAGACTTGAGTATGTGTGGATCCTGGCACCTGACAGTCAGCTGACCACCTTTTCCTTATCCAACCAGGTGAGAGGGACATCTGTGTGTCTCACAACTGAGTCAGCTATGACTAAGATGTTTGTTTTTGTGTTATGCTTTAGGGGCTTAACTGATGAGACACTGTTGTGTGATATATTATGTGTACTATGTCCGGCAGAGGATGTATTATGTGAAGCGTGCTTGTGCTTGTATTTGTGTTTGCAAGGTCTCTGATGTTTAGATAAGCTTCTTGTAAGGACCTCTGCATATGTAGGTTTATGTGTTGTTGGTTTGGTAAGTGCAGGAGGTGAGGTGTGCATGCTGATAACCTGTTACGATCTTCATTCCAAAACTTTGACATTTTGGAAAGTCAATCATATAGCCTCAACTATATAAAGTTCAACTTTCTGCTGAGTCGATCTTCTGAATGGGACCTATATATATATATATATATATATATATATATATATATATATATATATATATGGGTCTACTTCTATTCACTGACAGCCCATTTCACTGAAACCCATTTCGTTGACAGCTCATTTCATCGACAAACATTCTAGGTGGGGGCCCCACCCTCAATGTGGGGGCTGTGCCCACACCCAACTATATATAACAACTCCACAGTCGCACAACAGTGGGGAGGGGCGCAAAACCCAGGTTTTTGCCTTGAATTTGACATTAAGTCAATGAAATGAGCTGTCAACGAAATGGGTTTCAGTGAAATGGGCTGTCAGCGAATAGTAGACCCATATATATATATATATATATATATATATATATATATATATATATATTTAAATATAATTGTTATTACTATTATTAAGACTATTTAAATTACAGTGATAAAAATATTTTAATGTTATCAACCTTATTATCATAATATTAGTTTGTATCCATTCAAATGTATGTTTACTTTTTACGTTCACAGGTAGTTACCAAATGTGTAATCAAGGAGACTACAGAAGAGACTGTCTTGAGTTTCTCAAAATCCCTAGAGCAATATCTGGTTACTTAACCTTCTTAGAGTCACATAAGCAGATGAATGCTGAGGGAATCAAACCCTGGACCACAAGAAGTAGCTTATCAACAGATCATGGTTTCAGTCTATCACACTATCTGCTAGACGTCATACTGTTATTTTATTTATATTTTATTTTATGGATGTGCAGTAACTAAGTGCAATACTAAGGTGGCTCACCTACACACTGAAGGACTGTAAAGTGAAGTATACAAACTGTGCAATAATTCATTCTAATCCTAAATATGCTGCTATTGTTTCAATTTTACTCTGACAATATTACCTTCATATTGTTCCTTGTCTTCCTTGTCTCCTGTTCTGGGATGGGTGTGGGTCACTGCTGTCCTACTTTACTTACAAATTGCTACTTATTACATTTCTACTGTGATAGTTTATTAATTGTTCTCTATCTATATGTGCAACTGTTTCCTGCATTGAGAATGAAGCATTGTAATTACATTCAGCTACACTGCTGTGTAGTTCTGAATGACAATAAAGTTTTCTTTGACTTTGTCTGTCTCCGACACTCACATTATTAGCTTTCTCCAGACCATTCAAGATCCAAATAGTGTAATAGTCACTGTAATGCATGAGAGATTACAGTTGCATTGCATTAATAGCCTTATCTAAATGCTTAAAGCATGTACATTCTGGCTTTAATTGACCTGTATTAACAAAATTGTGCAACCAAAAAAAAAATAATTTACTTCAAAACATGTTATTAATTGCAGAGCCCAAACAAGTAACTTACAACTAAAAAGGTTGCCACCTTTGGAGCCAGCAGAACCCTAAAAATGTGATTGATTACTATCTGCTGATTGTCACATTTCATACCTCCTAGGCTGACTGTTAAAACAAACAAAAGGTGATTTTTGACATCACAATTAAATTACAAATACGACTTTTCACTCTGTTAGGAAGAAAACCTGACAAGTGGCAACTATATATTTATATATATATACATGGTTCCCTATCAGAATCCTGAAACACTATAAGCCTGAAAGTCAAAATCCTGAAAACTAATGACTGAAAATGCAAAATCTGGAAAATGCAAAGTCAAAATCCTGAAAACACAAATAATGCTAATATGTCACTATAAAGACACTAATATCTACCAACTGACCCTGACCCTAACCCTAACCCTAAGGTCCGTCACTATCGCACACTCACCTGACTAACCCTAACTCACTTAAACCGCCTAACCCCAATATTTGTCACTATTGCATACATGCCTAACCTAACCCTAACTCACTTATACCGCTAACCCTAACATAAAACCAACCGCAGACTTACCTGGACCCAACGCATGACCTAACACCACAGGGCTAACAATAGCAAAGCCACAGTGACGTCAGCATGTCCATTTTGTGTTTTCAGGATTTTGACTTTCGGGATTTTGCATTTTCGAGATTTTGCATTTTCAGTCATTAGTTTTCAGGATTTTGACTTTCAGGCTTATAGTGTTTCAGGATTCTGATAGGGAACCATATATATATATATATATATATATATATATATATATATATATATATATATATATATGTATATAGACAGATATATATATATATATATATATATATATATATATATATATATATATATATATATAGTATTCTCTGTAAAATGTGGTTAAAATGTAGAATTTAATATTGTGAAAAGGAAGACAAAATAGAAGTGAATAAATGTAAGTACAGATAGTGTGACATATGAGTAAGTATTCAAAAAACAAATGTTGCCCTGCTAGACAGGGGTCCAGGGAAGTAAATGGTGTGGGAAGAAATAGTCACGGAATTGTTATGGCTAGGCTTGTATAGGCCCTAGGGCCGATAGCCTAGTACCAACCTATAAACCTATGAATGTTAGTTGCTCATATATATAATACTTTTTCAGACACTAATTCAATTATTCTGTAATTTATATGAGACTATTCATGTGCATTTCTTTTTCATTGGGGAAAAAATTAAAAATGTTCTCAGCACTTTTAACCTTACATAACATACTGTATCTGTTTGCATACATATCTTTCACCTCTTATTATGCTCTGTTAAGTTTTTGCAGTGAGGAACTAAACTCTACAAGTAAATAAGTAATTATAAATATATTTTATGACATTTGACAAACTAACTTCATTTAAATAAAAAGAGTATATAAAGCAGGTAAACTCGCTGTTTTCTTTTTCAGCTTGACGTTCCATCAAACAGCAAGCCTAATCCTGGAGGCCCCTCCTGTTGTGCAGTGAAAAGTTAAGAGAGTGATTCCATGACTTATTTTTATACCCTGAGCTTTGAAACCATTATAGACTGATTTTTATTGCTTAAACAAGTGAGGGAATTTGAGCATAGTCTGAAAAAAAGACTTATAGAAACAGAAAACTGCCAAAACCTTAAACATGAAGCTCAGTGCCAAAAAGTGTATTGTCATCCCCTTTGGTACAAACTCTGTACCCATGAACTACCACATAGCTGGTGGTCTACTTAATGCTGAAAATGTGATGAGACCTTGGGACACAGGTGGACAGTAGTCTCTCCTTTGATAATCACATCACCACAGTGGTCAGGAAATCCTTCTACGTGGCTCAGCTCATCACAAAAGGATTCTCATCCAGAAAAAAAGAGGTCATTGTTCTCCTCTACTCATCACTCATTAGACCCATTATAAAGTACAACGCCCCTTTTGGTACGTACCTCACAAGACATTTACAACAACTGGAAAGACCACAGAAATACCTCACAAAGAGGATTACTGGCCTCAAACAGATGCCCTATGCAAACCATCTCAAAAAACGACAGCTTTACTCCATCGCACATCGCCTACTCAGGGGCGATCTCTGCCTAACATACAAAGCTATGTCAAACCCAGAGCTGTTGGACATGCTCCACTTAAAGAAATCCCAATTCCTCCGAGCTACACGCTCTAGGGACCTAAACCTTGTCACCACAATAAACAGAACATGCTGGAGGGATATATTCCTGTCACAGAGACTTCCCATACTCTGGAACAGACTACCTATCTATGTCAAACAGAGCTCCTCATTAGCACTCTTCAAGAAAAATCTTGATGATTGGATGGGAAATGGGAAATTCACCCCGGGGATCACTTCTGTGGCTCTGCTCAACAGGGGCCCAGGAAAATAATTTTCTTGGGTGGCGAAAGCCAGGGTACATTTTTTGGCTAGGCTTGTATGGGCCCTAGGGCCGATAGCCTAGTACCTACCTATGAACATGCATATTAATTATTCACTTTGCATGTTGAATATGCTTAAAGCAGCAGTATATGATAGTAAAATCTGTATTTTTGAAAAAAAAACTGTAAATTGGTATGAAATTGTGCATTTCTATATGACTGAATATGTTAAAATGCCAAGTAAATATGATTTACACATGATTTAAATGACATATATCTGTAGATTAGACTTTATATGTAAATAAAATATGTTAAAACATTGAAGAAGACTTACCCAGGGCAGAGATTACTAAACAATATGTGATAATTTAGCCCATGACCTAAAAAATAAAGGACACAGTTTGAAAAGCTGTATTATACTTAAGATGAAAAATTAAAGGAGTAATACATTTTCTCAAAACTTGTATTTTAAATCCTTTCGGAAAATGGATAATAATAAAAATAATGTCACACTGAAGTACAAAATTATATAGTCTTGTGTGAAGTTTATATATATCCATGCTACACTGTTTATAGCTAGCAGGGCATTCTTCTAAATATTACATGTGTTTTGGTACTTTTCAGCTGCTGCCCCTTTACTTTATGCTTTATATACAAGTATAGGAAGACAGGACTTAAAGTGAACGTACATAGCCCTGAACAGGGTTGTAACTACCATGGAGAGACAGGGCTTAAGGTGAACGCACATAGCCCCGAACAGGATTGTAACTGCTGCATCTGCTTTGTTGTGATATGATGAGCAGGGTTATGTGCTTTGTTATACTGAACTTCTTCAGAGCTGATGTCTGAAGAAAGGGAACTTAACATCTTTAACCAAAGCAACAAATACAGCAAATATGCAGAATCACAACCAGTAACCCAAAATGGCTGCACAAACAGGAAAATTCCCCAGAAAGTCCAAGAGGCAAATCCCGAAATAAATGTTATGAAATCATTTATTAAAAATACTAGTTAAGCACTTTTGTCCTGCTATATCAAAAGGACTACATCAGAACAAAGTTGGTGCATTCACTGCCTTCTTTTATAAACTATTGCCAAAATCAAAATGGCAATCTGAAAGAAACAATGTGCAATTTTGCAACTCATACATTAAAAAAATAATGCATTTAGATTGTTTCCACAAATCAAAAATTGATGTTAAAGGTGTTTTAAAAAATATCTATAGTTGAATATCAAGGTAAAACTAGAAAGGACATCAAAATACCTGTATGTAAAATCCATTTGTAAAAATATGAGAAAATACAAAAATATATATTTAAAATTAAAGTAACATGCCCTGCAACTATGAATCATAAAAAATAAAAACTATTTTAAAAGAACCAAAGAAGCATTTATCTCTTTAACAATCTTGCAAATACTGGATATGTTTTTGGAAAGAGGTTAATCCTCCCCCCAAAAAACTGCTATTGGAAATTAGTAATTAGATTAAGGACAGGAGTGAAACCAATTATCTACCCTTTCAGGGGGGTGGACTACATCATGAGCTCTAGGGATAACATCCCTAATTCTGGTGGTAGTGCAGATAAACTCTGAGAGAGATTTGTTTTTACAATATAATTCGGGTTGCAAGATTGTTAAGGATATTATTATGATAAACTGGGTAATTTTCAAGGCCAGTGACACCATTTCTGCCTTAGTTGGTGAGAATCCCTGTTTTGTTTTTAAAATGGCTAATAATTATTTATTTAGCATTTGTTTACCGGGAAAGTCCGACTTGGAACAAAGCCAATTTTCAGCAGAGGCCTGGGGAGAAATGCTCCAGATGTATGTCTTTGCACCTTGGGGGGAAACCGAAGCACCCAAAGAAAACCCCATGAACACAGGGAGCACATGCAGACAATGCACAGAAGGCACCCCAGCCGAGAATTGAACTGGAGAACCTCTTGCTGTGAGGCAGCGATGCTACCACTGGACCACTGTGATGTCCAATAATGACTAATAATGTTAAAAGTGCTGGAAAGAAATTTAGTAGATGAAGAGCAATTAGTAGGAAATAAGAAGTGGACTCAGAAGTGTGGCCATTGTAGACAATGTTCCTGTGCTTATACACGTGATGTAAATTTTTTTTGAAAAATTTGGGGGAGAGTGGTTATTAAACCACATTATGGTAATTGCCACAGTAATGGTTTAGTTTATTTGGCTCTTTGTTTCACCTGTTCAAGTTATGTTGGTAAGACTAAGAGGTCATTATGTAAGGGAATGTATAAATGTTGTTATGACATCTGTAAAAGAAAAATGCGTTATATAAACATTCAGTTGAATGTAATGGCTTTGTAAAATGTTTATTTTTCATTTTAGAAATTGTCTTGCATGATTCTAGGGCTGGAGCATATGGGAGTATAAATTTAAGTACAAGGAATTATTGTGGCAGTTCAGATTTAATGCTTCACGTCCTCCATGTCTGGATGAACACGTACCAATACGTGCATGCAAACATGCCCCCTTCTTTTTATGTATGTATATGTGTGTGTGTATATATATATATATATATATATATATATATATATATATATATATATATATTTTTTTTTTTTTTAGTTTGACTGGGTTAGTCCCAATGGACTATCAGCCTCTTTTCAGGGGAAACCTGAGGTGGTATTTATACTACTAGGGGAAATTTGGACATGGCATCAGAGAACTTCCATTTTTCCTTTTTTATAAGTGCAGTGGGATCTTTTGCATCCACCTGAGCTCTGACTCCGACAGTTGGAACCGTGGTTTAACATCTCATTCAGAGGACTTGCATCCTTGAGTCTTTGATGGTTAGTGAAATAAAAGCCCGTTTCCCTCTTGCAGTTTAATAAATCTGTGTTATACTACCTCATTTCTTTCTCTATCTTCAGTACAAGCAGAAGCTGTTCATACACCCAAGCAACAGCTACCCCAAAACAAAGCACGTGGAACACATATCTCACAAAGCCAGTGTGCCGAACAGTCACAGCCCTTAAGACTAAACAACACACCTGATACACTTGTAATAGGCTGAACAAGGAGAGGGTCACGGTAAGCAGCCTGTCGGGCGCTAGGATCTGCCACATAACACAAGCACTCAGGTCACTCCAAGGCAAGTACAAATATGACTCAGTCATTGTCCATGCTGGTGTGAATGACCTCCCTGGACTACATGAAAAGAGACATAAAGGAGCTCTCTGAGCATGTAGCCCAGGCCGGTATGACCCTGACCTTGAGTAGCATCTTACCCTCACCAAGAATGATGCCACAATATGAAGACAAGATGATCAATTTCAACAATTGGCTTAAGTACTGGTGTCATTCAAAGGGGATCCAATGCCTGTCAGCTTGACATGATATGCTCGACAAGCCACGATGCTTTGCTAGGGACGGCTTGCACCTGTCACGGATATTGGCAAAGGCTCTTGCTACCCCCATAGTGCTTTTTTTAGGCAAGGCTCAAAAGACAAACCCACCTCCATAGGTATCACAATGGATAAGAAACTAAGAGTAATGCTACTCAATGCCAGAAGTCTAAACCTCAAGATGCACGCACTTGAAACTCTCCTTAGCATGGAGAACATCGATATCTGTGCAGTAACAGAAACCTGGTTCAGGGCTCCCGAGAGCACCCCAGCACTACCAGGTTATACCATACCATGCTTTAGGCCCCAAAACTTGGACCGAACCACAAAAGGAGAGTATCGATATTCATCAAAGATACCCACACCTCCAGGTTGGTGGCAGAGCATGAAGCATCAGACACTATCCATGTGCAACTAACAGTGGGTAAAACTGCCTTCCAGTTTATAGCCTGCTACAGACCACCCTCCCAAACCCAGGAACCCCACTCGGCCTTCCTGAGAACACTGGAAAATATGAAGGTCTCTCCAAACACCATTATATTGGGCGACTTCAACTACCCAAACATAGACTGGGAGCATTACTCTAGCTCCAACACCCTAGCCCAAAGGTTCCTAGAATTTATAAACTCAAATGCTATGGAACAACTTGTTACCACTCCCACAAGAGGGGAAAACATACTGGACCTGATCATCACCAACATGGGGACTCTATGCTCCAGACCAGAAGTGTATCCCTCACTGGTAAGATCAGACCATAAACTAATCTCACTGGATATTCACAGCCCCACCCCCTGCCCAGAAAACCACAGTGAAAAACTTCTCTAAAGCAAATTTCACACTCCTCAAAACTGAGGTGGAATCCTTCAAAGCCCCCTGTGGAAAAAGAATCCTTTATAAACGCATTCTATGAACACCTTCAGGAATCTTGATGAGTGGATGAGAGATCATAGGTTTACCCCGGGTATCACTTCTGTGTCACTGTTAGACAGAGGCACAGTATACTAACCTCAAAAAAGGGCATAGCAAAATAATTTTAAAATGGGTGGCGAAAGCCTAACACATTCTGGCTAGGCTTATAAATGCCCTAGGGCAGATAGCCTAGTATGAACCTATGAACCTATGAACCTATACATTTCCATATCATTCCTGTGCTTTATAATGTGTTAGTCTCCTCTAAGTATGTTTTGTATAATGTATGTTTTGCCGCTGTGTATACTTTAGGGTATTGATTCTTGTACTGTCCCATAATTCCTCATTGTGTATGTATTATTATAGTTTATATCTTTATTGCTTGTTTCCTTATAGATGATAGCAGCAATATTTTTTATTTTTATATACTATACAGAACTTTTGAATACAAGTGGTTAAATTTATGTTTTTCCTTTTCCCTCCATTCACATCAGTGATCAGTCTGTGAACTATCAAGTCCTCTTTTCTTTTGTGTTCTCCCTTTAGGGATCGCCACAGTGGATCACTGGTCCGCAGATTGGTTGGCAGTGAAGTTTTTATGGAGTTGAATTGCCAGCCTGGCGTACAACCTTCACAAAAGATGCACGCACACACACACACACACACACACACACACACACACACACACACACACACACACACACACACACACACACCTACTGCATGTCTTTAAAACTCATTCGACTGCAGGGAGGACATGCAGACTCTACACAGAAGGTGCTCCAGCTGACAATCGAACCAGAGAACCTCTTGCTGTGAGGCAACAAAGCTAAAACTGTGAACTATCAAGTATACCAGAAAAATGTTCATGTGAGGGGGTGTGCCCTTTATATTTTTTGAATCTGTGTGGACGTCTACTTCTGAAGTTGTATGTTTTAAGGCTGTTGTCATTTCTGGAGAAGAAGACACGCAGGATGTGCATCTGTAATTCTTGTCACTGTTGTTGCTCCTGAGTAGAAGCAGTTTAGGATCTGTAAATTAACCGTTATGTTGTCGCTGCATTCCTTTGATGCTTGTTCATAGGTTCATAGGTGCATAGATTAGTATGTTGTTGTTGGATTTTTGATGCTTGTACTTCCTTCCTACTGTATTATGTTGTCACTGCATTGCTTTGAAGCTTGTCCTTCCTTCCTACCATATTATGTTGTTGCTGCTTTGCTTTGATGCTTGTGTTTCCTTCCTGCCATGTTATGTTGTCACTGCTTTCCTTTGATGCTTGTGTTTCTATCCTGCCATGTTATGTTGTTGCTGCATTCCTATGATGCTTGTGTTTCCTTCCTACCATGTTATGTTGTTGCTGTATTCCTTTGATGCTTGTGTTTACTTCCTGCCATGTTATGTTGTCACTGCTTTCCTTTGATGCTTGTGTTTCCTTCCTACCATATTATGTTGTTGCTGCATTCCTTTAATGCTTGTGTTTCCTTCCTGCCATGTTATGTTGTCACTGCTTTCCTATGATGCTTGTGTTTCCTTCCTACCATGTTATGTTGTTGCTGCATTCCTTTGATACCTGTGTCTCCTTCCTACCGGCTGAGAATGTGTCACCATGGAACAAATGTGGTGAACTGCACTTCTCTGCATTGGTGGGGTGTTACATTGGCAATTCTGTGTGATGTTTGTACTACAGAAATAGTAAAAGTAATGTTCAGGCATGAGCTTGCTGTTATTGTTTATGTTTTACTTATTTACATGCCATGCCCCTAATTTCCCTTACACGGTGATACAAAATGTATCACTGGAAAATGTGTATATGAAGAAAACTGAGGACTGAATGCTTAAATGGCTTCAAAATATACCATTCCTGTAACTGCTAGGGGAAAGCAGATACTGAATATGTTAGCAAGTAACATTAAGTTGAAGTACAGCAAACAGGATACATAGTCATATAGATTTTTGCTATGACTCAGTTGATGAAGCTTAGATATAAGAAAAAATGTATCAGAATTTCCTTCTATATCCAGCGTGGGATACAGAAAAAAAAATAGATGGGAGTAAGTTAGGCATTCCTGGAGACTTGTCAAGGTATGTGGCAAATGTCATATGCTCCAGTTTGGACAGAATATATATGGAAATGTTAATAGCTATTTTATATGAACACAAAAATGAAACAAATGTGGGGGTATTCTTCTCCAGTCTGTGTAGTATTGGTAAACCACAGTGACAGATTTGAAAAATTAATGCAAAATAGCCCAAGTGAAACACTTTTAATCTTTAAAAGTTGCAAACACTAAAATGTGATTGAGTGTTTACTTTGTTCCTACTGCCAATGAAGTCTATGGTCCCCTGTTGCCGTACATCACCGCCTAGTAATTCTCATTCCAGAGTTACACAGTGTTAAGGATTAGCCCAGCTCTTGGTGTCACTTGAACCAGACTAGTGCAGTTGTCTGTGCCACTGTATGACCATGGAATGAGAATATTTAAGTGTTAGGGGTGTGTGAGGCAAAGTCTCTCTTCCTCAACAGGGGTATAGGAGGGGCTTGCTCCCTGCATATATACTGTTATACAAAATATCTTTTTTCAGAATTGTGTTTTGGGGCTTGATTTCAGTGCGTCTTTGGGGGTACTTTGCTTTAGATATTTTCAGTTCTAGACTTTTATTCATTAGCCTTTCGCAGCTCAGTGAAATGCTCTTCTGTCTTGTATACTAAACCCAGACCAGTCAGTGAAATGCTCTTCTGTCTTGTGTACTAAGCCCAAGACCAGTCAGTGAAATACTCTTCTGTCTTGTGTCCTAAGCCCAAGACCAGTACAGAACTGTCATATTACCAAAAAAGATGTCTCTGATATGAAATGCAGACATCTGTGCAGTTATTGACACATGGTTTTAAGCTGCAGAGAGTACCCCGGGAGTCCAAGATTCCAGTGCCTTCCAAACATTAAGACCAGCAAGTTCACACAAAGGGACTAAAGGTTGAGGTTTCTCGATCTACATCAATAACAAACATACCTATAGGTTGAGTAAACGGGATGATGCACTGGACTGGAGTTGCTCCACATCCAGATTACCATAAACAAGTCAGTTATTGGGTACACCTACTAGGGGTACAAGCATATTGGACCTGATACCCACATGTATGGTAGAATACTGCCCCCCATGTCATGTCACACCACAAAGCAGTCTCCTTCAAAATAACCCCATCAAACCCTGTAACATTTAGAAAGTACTCCAAGGCAAACTACCTTTTAATAATTTATAACCTGTCAAAATGTCAAACCCCGGCAAATTCAGACAACACAGCAGCCTATGCAGAATTATTCACAGAAGCTCTATATAGTCATGCCAATGATTTCATACAGCCTGCTGTGCCTGCCAGAAGTAAGCCCAAAACTAACTCAAAAAACAAGCCACCCTGGAGGAATCCACAGTTAAACAGGTTGTACAACAACAAAAAAGAAAGTTATAACTAAAATTAAGAAGTGTAACAGCAAAAAAGATTAAAAAACTCTCTTATCAAACTGAATAGACAACTTATAGGACTAACTAAGTCAAACAAAGCAAATTTTGAGGTAAACGTAGCATCCTAGGCCAAGGACAACCATAAGGTCTTATTTAGCTATGTCTAAAACCTCAAAGGCAGCACAACAGTGTAGTGAACTGTTGGTAGATGGAGCCACATTCGTGGAACTGGGAGATGTAACAAATTTTCTTGCTGACAAATTCAGCTCCAACTTTACCCCCTCACACCTTGAAGCCCCCCCAGGAAATTTCACCTAATATAACCCCTCCAACTATCAGTAGGGAACAGGTCTTGTATGCACTCTCTAAGGCCAAGAATACAGCTTTGATGGGCCCTGATAATATCCCAACATGCCTACTAAATAACCTGAAATATGACCTATCAGGGCCTCTGGAGTCACTATCCAACCATAGCCTACTCACAGGCTTCATGCCATGCAAATGGAGGACTGCAATGCTAATTCATCTGCATAAGAGCAGACCATCAATGGATTGCAGGAACTACAGACCGTTTAGTCTGAATTATGTCATATACAAAGTCATGAAAAAAAATGTTATAGAAATGATTAACAGTGACACAGGACTCATCCTAATTTGGTTTTGTCAAAGGTAGGTCATTCCTACTGAACCTGGTGGACTTATTTGAGAGGGTCACTGAGGCAGTAGATGAGGATAAAATGGTGCATACTGACTACGTTGACCTAGCTAAGGCATTTGCTAGAGTACGTCACTCAGGCATTGTAAACAGTCTCATGAAGTTTGGAATAAGCCCTTGAGTAACTTGCTGGATATCCAGCTGGCTCAGAGACAGGACCCAGGAAGTTAGGATTGGAGAGATCACTTCCACAAAGAGTCTGGACACCAGTGGAGACCCCAGAACTGTTTTTGGTCCAATTCTCTTTGGTGTCTATATTTTGGAAGTCAGGGCCAATGTCAAAGGCCTCTGGCTTACCAAGTTTGCAGAAGATTGCAAGCTAGGAGCAATCATAGAAATTCCCCAAGGTGCTAACACCCTATAGGAAGTTCACAGCTTAAAACTCAATCCCAAGAAATGTATAATAGTACCTTTTGAGAAGTTGGCCAGCCAGTGGAAACTACCTCATTGATAAAGTCCTCCCAAAAGTAGACAGAATAGTCAGGGATATGGGGACTCAAACAGGTAGTAACGCAGCTTTCAACCAACATGTGTTTGAGGTACTAAGAAGATCTGTTTGTGTCACTCAACATGTAGGTAAGGGTGTTGCACCTTGGTCAAGGGAAGTCATGGTGCCACTGTATTCAGCCCTCATTAGACCTGTCATTGAGCATAATGCCTCTTTTGGTATGTATCTGACCAGGCACTTGCAACAGCTTGAAAGTCCACAGAGGTTCCTCACAAAAACAATACAGGGTGTAAACACTGTTATATTCAGTTTGCCTCAAAGCTCTATCTCTGTGCTTTTGTTTCCCACAGACTTGACATACAAGATATTCTTGGATCCTGCTCTGATGGACCTTAAACATATCTGCAAAAAGAACAGCACCAGAACTACTAGATATAAGAATCTAAACTTTGCTTGCAACTTAAATAGAACATGTTGGAGGGACAGTCAGAGAATCTCCATTCTCTGAAATACGCTTCTCATCCATGTGAAGCGGAGCACCTCCTTAATCTTATTCAAGTGCAACCTGGACTAGTGGATAGGAAATCAGAAGTTTACCCCTGGTCTGACACCTGTGTTTCTGTTGGACAGAGACGGCCACTAAATCATACCCTAACTAACATACACCTCTTAAAGTAACCCCTAAGGCACAGTAACTCCTGGAATACATTTGTGTTGCATGGTCAGGCTTATAAAGTAAGCCGCGGTGGGGCAGCGCTAGCATTGTCGCCTCACAGCAAGAGGTTTTCCTGTTCGATTCTTGGCTGGAGCACCTTCTGTGTGCAGTCTGCATGTCCTCCCCGTGGTCGAGTGGCCTTCGAAAGACATGCGTGAATGGGCATGCCTTCCTTGAAGGTTGGGTGTTGAGCTGGCACCTCAGCACCGTAAGAATCTACTGCCAATCATTAGTGGACTGGAGTTCCACTGTGGCAACCCCTAATCGGGAAAAGCCAAAAGAAGAAGAAGGTTAGGCTTATAAAGGCCCCACTGGTCATTAGCCTAGTATACTTATGGTGTAGCAACAACAGTATAGCTGACCCAGTTACATAGCAGTAATAACATGTTTATAAGACCACAGCCAATACACACACATAAGTACTGAATTCAAATTGCACTGAATTTATTTTTGATTTTATGAAACAAATATAATTTTTATTCCATGGTTCTTTGGGCTTTTGTTGTATCAGGTCTTACTAGCATTTATTACATTTATGGAGTAATATGGCCTGAAGGGGAATCCGGGAAATATACAGTAAAAACATGCTATTATGCTGGACGTCAGGGGACCCACTTTTTCTCCAAAAAAAAAGAAGAAGAAGAAGGCACTTAGACTCAGACCCAGAAGTACATCCTGCTTCATAGAACCAGTGAGCAGCTTGTTAAATGCAGTTATCTTTACTTTTCCACTTCAGAATCTGGGTCTGCTTCCTATCTGTCAACTTCTTAGCACAAAAATCTGGACAAAGCCAAAAATATTGGGATAGGGAGACACAGCTCCAAAAATAGGGATACATTTTACATCTTGCTTTTATAACTTAGAAAGTTGGTAGAATATAAGGTCTTGTCGTTCCATGCATTTTCTGAAACTCAAATGTTTGTCATTATTTAGTGAGTTCAGTTTTCACTGATTTGCAACAAAATCCAGAAAATCACAAACTTTATGAGGAAAAGACCAAAAATAGGAGGCAAAAATCTAGACATTCTGCAAACATCTGGACAGTTGAAAGGCATGGTCTTCTTTCCCGTACAGTGACATTGAACTAGGAACAAATACAGACCGTAAAAATAAATCTATTTATTCCTTTCCAATTAATATGCATCAAGTTTACGACTATCTAGGCTAAATTTTTAATTTGAAGTAGGAGCTTTAATTTGTCAAGACCAGCAAGGTTTTCCTGTTCTTGTCAAATTCTGGAGTTTGTTTCTCTAAAATAATGGATCAAAGAGACACTGTAACACCCATCAGCAAGTGCCTTGTAAAGTTTGTTTTTACGGCAGAGCAGAAGTAAAGTCAAATACTCGGATGGCAGACTTCTTATTCAAAGATGGATTATAGATGCACATTAACGAAAAATTAGGCTTACTTATCACTGTCTCCAGGTCCAGAACATCTGAACTAAATTTAGCAAGGCAATAAATAATATCAGTTTCATGTTGTCTTGGCATGTTATCAAGATGACATTGCTGTATTTCATTGAAGAATGCTGTTGGAAGGAGTGTTATGTTAATCAGAACTTTGAAATCATGTTGGAATCAGGTTGAATAATTGGTAATGTATTTACCCAGCTGCCTATACATCAAAATGTGTTAAAAGTTATGCATTTCCAAGTATGCTTTTGCAGCTTAGAAGAGTGCATATTAGTATGTTTGGGTGTGTCATCATTAGACTTATTTGTTTATCACCGAGTTTTTGTGTTGGTTATTGTGTATTATACAATTCTTCGCTGATTGGCCAGCCTCTTGCTATGTTAAAAGAGTTTAACATAGCGAGACAAGTTTTACTTTAAAAGATCTTGCGATCTCCGTTGCTTTTTGCTATATTAAATGGGTTTAACATAGCGAGACAGCTTTAAATATGTTAAACCCATTAGATCTAGTACATCAGAAATACCAGACAGCTGCAGAAGGGCAGCAAAGACAATGCCATTATTTAAGAAAAGTAATTATTTCTTTTCTTAAATAATGTCATTATAATATTAACCACGGTTGTCTTTGTTTGGTCCCTCGGGACCAAACCACGCCAACCGTGGTTAAATTTATTGCTATAATGTCTGTCTGTCTCTAACTGTTAACTCATCATTAAGTTGGGTGTAAAAGAGGCTGCCAATTAAGTGTAACGTTGTTGGTGTTATGTCTGCTGAGACCTTTCTTTGTACACTGTGTAGATGTCACAGATGTCATGGCAACAGTCAATAATTTGTTGGGTTGCAGATGTTGAGTGAAGTATAAAGGTACATGTTCTTTAATATTTTAAACTGTATGAGGCTGTCTGGCATATAGATTTATGGGCCCAAGTCATTCCATCATACAGACATACAGTGAATTTCTGTCAGCAAATGGATGCATTTTAATTGTAGCTATATCAAAACTGAGTAGAGTGTCCCAGATACATAGATATCAATTGTATGGCACATAATTATAGGAGAATGCAGCTGTTCATGCATTAAGTATTTATTATGCAAATCACAGATGAAATAGGCATTACTCCTACAGACAATATGACAAAAACATAAAAATGTATCATTCAGTAAAATTCGTAACTTTATTACTTTGTAGCTGTCTGGAAAACTTGTAGGTCTTTTGCAGCAAGCATCATTCTAGATTTTACCCACTGATTCAAGAAACCTGTGAAAAGCTTTTGTTATTTTAAGTGTTTTTTAAAAGCAATAATACGTGCTTATGGATGAAGAACATAGGCTGACAAGGTGCAGCAGTGTGGATAGACTGGCCAATGAAATTGATCTTTTAATAAATATATCTGTATTCAGTGTATCTCTCATAAAGCCTTGTAATAGCATAATTGCATTATGACCTCTTACTGAGATACTGCTCTGTCTTGTAATGGATTATGATAGCAAAAGCAGCATCATTTGAAAGCACAGGGTTCTACTACTGAACAGGTCTTTCACAGAAAGGTAACAACAAACTAGACATTGATGTTAATAGTGCCTGTGTTATCTTGTGTGATCTGCAGAATAAGGAACTTACTATGTTATGCTAACAAACATTTAGTTAGCTAAGTGTACAGGCCAGGAAACTGCAGCTTCTACATCAGCATGGCAAAGATCTTCCTTAAAGTACTACACGTCACAGTAGTGCAGAAAGCGCAGTTCCGTGACTTTGTATTGTTCCATTCTGAGATTAGGAACCACGCAGTTAATTCAAGGTATCTGCACTGTTTCAATCAACAGTAGAGAGAGAGAGAGATTCTCTGGAACTCCTACTGACATTGCCACATAACGTTCTGCAATCAAAGCATCAAAGTAGTGGGCCAGGCAAACTTCTCAGTTAGTAGCAGTGTAGTGAATAGTCTGTTAAAATGAAACTTTTATATGAGCCTTCTAAAGGATTAACAAGTCATGTGCATGTAGACCTGTTGGCCACATTTTCATTGTATGCAGAGCTGTTTTTACTCTTGTTGAGTGAATGTTGACACTAAAAACACACAGCTGTCAAAATACATACACTGTGCATGCATCCATAAGACTGGGAAACTAAAACATGGGTATACCTTTAGTGTATGATATAATGGAATACAAGAATGATGCGGCATATGACATATTCTGGCTCATGTTCCATGAAATGTGTGACATGAACCACTTAACACTTTCTTCCCAGGTTGCGTTGTCAGACTTTGAAAAATATATACAATTAATAATATTAAAACAGTTTACAAAACACACTGTCAAAAGATTGCTGGTTTCATGGTTACCAAATAGTTTGGTGCCCAGTGCAGCATCATGGCATGTTTATTTATTTGTTTATTTATACTGATTTTTTTTTAGGAAAGTCTAACTGAATAAAAACCTCTTGTTAGAAGAGGCCCTAGGCTGGGGAAATCTGGAATATAGTAACCAAGAACAGCACCTGAAATGACAGACAAAGGTACCCAAAACGTTGGTAGTAATACTGTATTATACAACCATAATCTCATATCCAAGGTGCTCTAAAGGTTGAGCACTTTCATCAACGTGAAGTTGACTTTATCAGAACAGTTAAAAATATGTACACACCCTATTTAAATACAGTCTAGCCAAACCTGATAGATTACAAAAAATGTCAATCAAAGTCATCATCATAATAACAAGAATCCCTAATTGAAAATTCTTGAAGGACATATAAATCTGTTGAAACATAATTTGATGTTACCTAATGTATAATAGTTTGTTTGTTTCTTTCGGCTTTTCCCGGTTAGGGGTCGCCACAACGGAACTCCGGTCCGCTAATGATTGGCAGTAGATTTTGACGTGCTGGCTTGCCGGGCCTAACGTACAACCTTCAACGAAGGAATGCCCATTCACGCATGTCGCCACACAGAAGACGCTCCAACTGAGAATCGAACGGGCAACGATAGTAAAAATAGTAAAAAGTTAAAATGCGCCAATAATATATGTACTGCATAGTTGTTTCCCAGTATAATAAACGTACTAAATGTTAATATAATAAATACGATTCAAAAATAAAAAATATAAAATATATCTTAAAAGTGCAAGTAATACAAAAGACAATAATCAGCATTGACACTGTAAAATATATAGTGTAGTACACCACTAATCAAACTCAGCATTCTTACTACTTGTCAGATACCAGGAATGACTCTTGTAAATATACACAGTATCATGTCTGTCTTTAAGTAATTTAATCATATTGCTAGCATACACACAAAGTTTTTTTTTTATTATTTTTAAGCATAATTACACTGTAAGTCAGTCAAAGAGACATATGACAATGCAAACTAAAACAGCAGGACTGCTGCTATTATTTGAACCTACCATTTGGAATCAACCATTATTTGAACCTACCCTTTGGAATCAACCATTATTTGAACCTACCCTTTGGAATCATTCAGATGTTTCTTGCCTCAGCTTCCTGAGAAGCCAAAATACAGTTGAAGAATGGCTTCATAGATAATGGACAGTCATGAGGTGTTGAGCTGATTGTGTATATTGGAGACCTTCTTAGGTGACTTCAGTAGGAATATAACTTTGCAGGTAATGCAAAGTGGTACTTCCTTGTTTGAATGCCACCTTCACCTATCAATCAATCCATCCACTATCCAATTTCTCATTTTTGGCATATGGGTCCGGGGTGTCACTTCAACAGTGAAAATCATCTAGAGCCAAGGTTCATACCCCCAGGTTGATAGCCATGCCATGGTTTTTCTTTCATACCACTCACTCACATGAACACTCACACCTATGGACATTTAGAGTATCCAGTCCATATACTGCATGTCTTTTGAATGTGAGAGGAAACTGATAGTCTGGTAAAGGCTGGTGTGCCCAACAGTGCAAATACTTTCATGTTAACTGTACTTGTCTTTTCTGTCTGACGATGATTGAAGACTGTGAAGATGGGTTCTCAACTCTCAAACAGAAAAGAGATATTTTCATGCCATGCAGACTTGTTTAGGTAGTTGCATAATGCTGCTGACTTTAAATTTTGCATCTTTCTGATTACATCTTATTTGATCAATCTGGAATACCGACGTCAGCATAAAATATAACAGACATTGATACTGGATATTATTGTACCAAATAAAAACAAACAAAAAAAAAAACAACCAAGGTGGATAAAGGATGGTTAAATGAAAACAAAAACAAAAAAAAAATGATCCAAGTAAAGAGTAAGGAAAAAACATCCAACAATGCTGTAGAGTAAAAAAATGTTTAATAACAAGTAAAATGATAAAATGGTAATTGTTTTCATGCCAAAACTTGTCCTCAGACCATGCAAATGACCAACATTTTAATCATATTTAAATACAGCAACAATTATCATCTAAAAAGATCGTGACTTCAATATAGACTTTAAAGAGACAGTTCCATTCAAGCATATCCCTTTATCAGCTTGTAGTTTTAAAATCTACTTTAACTCTGTATAGTCTGTCTTTTTTTTAAAAACATTTGTTTACTAGGAAAGTCCAACCTGGAACGAGGCCTGGGGAGAAATGCTACAGACACATGTCTTTGTAATGTGGGAGGAAACCGGAGCATCCGGAGGAAACCCACACGAACGCATGGAGGACATGCAGACTCCGCACAGAAGGCACTCCAGCCGAGAATAGAACCGGAGAACCTCTTGCTGTGAGGCAACAATGTTACTGCTGTACCACTGCGCCATCCATTTATTTACATAGTACCTGCCTTAAGTTAAAATGCATCAGTTCTAACACCAAAAAGTTAAAAGTATGTTGGTTGCCACGAACATTTACATGCTTAACTGGAGCATTAGTGGTATTCTGTGTGATACATAACTATCTCCAACATGTTCCATTAATCTTGCAAAATAGACTGAAGTCCCCTGAGCAGGTGTTTCTGATACCACTGGATGTCTGAATGTGTAATAGGTCTGAAAGAATATGGTCTTTTGAAGCTCTATACTTCAGGCAGAGGTAGCTGCTATGTAGCCTGCATGATACTGAGAAGACAGATGAGTCTTTGATATGGTCTGTATAGTTTTTTGTGATTTAGGCCATTGATTTATTTAGTGAGGAAGCATTGTGGTCATTCCAGCTGTGACAAGTGTTTGGACAGTCACATACCAAAACGGGCATTATACTCAAGGAGCGATTACATCCCTAGGTCTGGAAGCAATACCTTTACATATGAACTGTGTGATGAAAAAAGATTTCCTTACAATGGTGTTTACATAGTGACCATAGGACAGTTCATTGTCAACATAGGTTCCCAGATCTCTAACTAGGTGATCAATTTTTAGAAGAGGTACTGTAAATGTGATAGTTACAAATGGAATCATATTTGCCAAAGGATACGTTTATACATCTTTTGGCATTTAGTTTCAGTCCGTGGTTTTGGTGCCAACTATTTATTTGGGAAAGGCCCTCTTGTAGGATCCTGGTGTCGTTTGGGAAATTTATGGTAGCACCAAGTTTACAATCATCTGTAAATGTGGTCAGCCACAATCTTTTTACAGTAATTTTGACTGCAAAGTAAATGCCATAGAAGTGTTCCAAGGACTGAACCCTAGGGCCCTCCACTACTGACAGAATTTTTGAAAGAGATAGAGCCACACCCCCTTATTTCTTGTGTTCCATTTGTGAGTCAGTTTGCTATCTAGTGAGTTACATAGGGGTTCAAATTTAGCTAGGAGAGTTTATACATGATGTCTGAGTGTGGGATGGTGTTGAAAGCCTTTGCAAGGACCAGATAGGCAGTGTGCACTGATTTTCCCTCATCCATTGACTTCAAAGAAATCAACCAGGTTAAGTAGGAGGACCTACCACTGAAGAATCCAGACTGGGGTGGATCAAGAGTCTGTAGACCCCTATATCCCTTATGTTTTTTATTTCCATAATGATCCTTTCCTTAGCCTTATAGATGAGGCTGGTCAGACTTATGGGTCTTCAAGTACCTAAGATCATTGTAGCCCCGTGTTTGTCCAAGGGAATGACTGTTGCTGTCTTCCATTCATCTGACACAAAGCCTGTTTTGAGGCTAATGTTGAATGGACACTGTACGAAGTCAGAAAGTTCATGTTTCAGGCTAGACAGTAGGTAGCCTTTTTATGTTCTCCAGCCCCATAGACAAAGTTTTCTTAGCGTTAGATAGTGCCTTGAGAATTTGTTCTTGAGAGTTGGGGAAGTAGATGTAGGTTTATGGTCTGAGAATATTGAAGGGGAGAATGGGGTGAAGTTGGAACTGAATTTGCCCATTAGAAGATTGGCTATGTCTTCTGGGTCTGAGTATGTGATATAATTTACTGTTAGCTGTGTGCTGGCCATTGCTTATGAGATTTCTCTTAGTTAAAGAAGAATTTTTGGTTATCTTTTGACTGGGTGGTTATTTTTACCTCATGTCTGCCTTTGGATGTTTTTATGAGGATTCAGAGTTCTTTGTTAAGTTTAGCAAGAGTGTTTTTATCTTCTTGAGAATAAGATTTATATTTGCATGTAATGAGTTTTTTCTTTTATTATACAGCCTGTTTTCTGTTTGCGTTCCACCAATCATATGGGTTTATTTTTGAATTTGGAGCATTCATTTCTGAGGGGGACAAATGCATCTATTCAACTATTTACATGTGCATATAACTTGTCAGTAAAGGACTCCGCATAAGCACTGGGACTGTTGAGGTGGAAGGGCCTTTTAAATTTAGTAAGGTCGTTACTCAGTTTTAGTAAAATAGTGTTTGCATAGTTTCTGAATACTGAAGTTTTGGAGGATGCTTCTGGCTTCAGTTTTAAGGTGAACATGGCCAATGAGGTCATATTTCAACAAAGAGAAGTTTACAATGAGCTGGGAGCACTGCTATCCCATATTGTTAAGCACCATGTCCAGCATTTTATCTCCCCTCATTGAGGAATTGGTCCAGAAAGTCTAAGTCTCCTACTTGATGGTGGGATAATAGTAATAATAATAATAGCCATTTGTTAACCAGGGTGGCCCACTGGACACACAGTCCCTTTTCAGGGGTGACCTGGGAGCAATATCTGTTTTAGTGAGTTGCTCAAGATCACACAGTAGGAAAATGAGGGCTGAGGAAATCAAATGTACCAAAGGAACTACAGCTCCCAGCCTTAAGTCTCTCCAACAACTACCAGTCTCCTAGGAGAATGGAGTTTGGCTTAATACACAGGGTTGACATACTGCTTAGGTAGGGAGTGTGGGCTGAGGGTTGACATGAGGGGGTGCTGCAGATAGTTATGATGTGATAAGGAGTTTGGTTTGTAGTCAGGTGGACATGGAGGAGTTCCAAGTTGTTATTTTGTCTAACAAGTCTAGGTGTGAGGTTTGTTTTAAGAATATTATAGAGAAACCTCCACCTTTAGTGCCTGATTCTAATGCAGTGGGCCTCTACAAGTGATAGGCATTGAAGACTTCCAGTGATGAAGTGTTTTCACTGGTCTTGAACCAAGTGTGTGACAATGCATATATCTTTCAAGGTAAGTAGTGCTTGTAGGGTGAGACAGGTATGAACCTAGCATTGAGCAGCAGTACCTTAATGTTGTCCTGATTCTGTTTAGTTATATTGGATGCTTTAGAAGATTGACTCTGCCTAAAAAGATACTGTGGGGATGGACAAGGTTTAAGCCAATATGTGGAAGACTTAGTGGGGTGAGGGCCATCCCTGGCATAGCAGTTAGAATTGTCTACCATCTCTTCCTAGGCTGATATGTATATTGTACTCCCTTAGAATGACACCAGAATCACAGCCACTTGTTGAAGTCAGTGATCTTTTGTTCATAACGCAGCATCATTCTTGGTGATGGTAGAATACTGCTGAAGGCTAGGTTCGTACCTTTCTCAGGCACACATTCCAAGAACTCCATCATGTCTCCCTTAATATATTTCAGGGAGGTACATGTCAAGTCAACACTCACATGTACAATGGCCTTATCATATGTGTATGTATGATGCAGGGACTTAAGAACTTGTGTGACGTGATGAATCCTGCTGCCTGATACACACCTGACAGTGATCCTGTCTTTGTGCAGCCTGGTGAGTGGTGCTTCAGTGTGTCTCACTATGGAGTCATCTAAGGATATTGGCATGTATAGTGGTTTGCCTTATGGGTTTTTGGACTGACACTGTGTGATTCTTATGTGATGAGTGTATTTGAGGTTGCTGAAGGTAATTGTTTTTTGAGTTGTTTCATGGGGCCTTTTTGGTTTAATTAGGTTACTACTAAGAGCATTAGCATGTTTAGGTTTATGTGTTTTGTTTGCGGTTTTTGAGCAAAAGTATGGTGTTGTGTGATGCTGAAACATGATGCTTATTTGTAGTGGCTCTGTGAGAGAGTTTTGCATCCAATAACATTATATAACTACATCGGTCACACACTGTAGTAGGTGGTTGTCAGTAAACATGAGAGAATTGCTACATTGTCTCAGGATGTTCACTTCGACTAAGTTGGCTACAGTGACAGTTGGAAAGTGTAGATCCATGGGTTTAGTTACTTACTGCTGTGGGCTGGAGGGGGAATAGTGCCTAAGAGATAAGGAGTTGCTTAACTGGAGTGGTATATGTCGAGAATTAACAATACAAGTCTACACAGAGAGGAGTGAGCCACTTTGTTCAAACCCGATTCCCTTCTTACAAAAACTGATTTTTAAGCAGAGCAGTAAAGTCTCTAAGAATGTCCAGAATAAGTTAAGTAGAAGAAGTTATGTTTCTAAGTACCTGCGTCTGTACAGTGCATGGTTAAATTTGGCTGTGTGATGAGAAGTGCCACACAACCACGGGCAATTTTTATAACAGTACAGAAATACAAAAGCAATTCAAATGAGCCTACTGGCCAGTAGCAAAGCAGCGCAATTAAAGCTTCCATCGCTGCTGGTACATGAGTCTGCTTATCACATTTTACTGTGCACGGACTGTTATACAAACCTTGCTGGTTACAGCTGCATGTCAGAAGTGCAGCTGATCTTCAGCAACATCTTCTTCACTTCTTCACAGCTGGGTGAGGGTGGCAACTGTTACCTGTATTTAATATGTCTTCACTGTTTAAGCACTAGAAATTAAGTAATATTGGGAAGTATGCTACTTTGCATTTCCCATTATGACACGAAACAAAATTCGACAGTATAGCCCTAGTCATTCTAATCTAGCATATATCATTCTGACTCATGTGAATGCTCACACAGATATTATACCATGACCCCGCTGATTGGTCTCAACTTATACTAATGGAAAATGTTAAAGGAGTTTAACTATGTTAAACTCCTTTAAGCAACAGAGATCTTGCTTTCTCCGTTGCTTTTTTTTTTAAACCTGTCTCGCTATGTTAAACCCATTTATCATAGTGAAACAGTTTATAAAAAGAAATGGAGATCTTGCTTTCTCCGTTGCTTTTTTCAAAACTGTCTCGCTATGTTAAATGGGTTTAACATAGTGAGACAGCTTTAAAATAAGCAATGGAGATTCTCCGTTGCTTTTTTAAAGCTGTATCCCTATGTTAAACCCATTTAACATAGCAAAACAGTAAAAAGCAACGGAGATCTTGCTTTCTCCGTTGCTTTTGCCCACAGTTCTGATGTACTGCGTAGGCATGCACAGTGCATCAGAACTTCCGCGGAATACCAGACAGCTGCGGAAGGGCAGCAAGGAGGCGTTATACAATGCCATTATTTAAGAAAAGTAATTATTTTTTTTCTTAAATAATGTCATTGTATAATAGCAATAACCCACTTCTGGGTGTGGGTAATGCTGGATTTACCCACGGTTGGCTTTGTTTGGTCCCGAGGGTGAAGCCCTGTGGACCAAACCCCTCCAACCGTGGGTAAATCCAGCATTACCCACACCCAGGCGTGGGTTATTGCTATAATAATCCATTTTTTTAATAATCCAAATCATTAGCCATTTTTATACCTTTTGAATGAGATAGATCAAAAGCTGTCCGACTCTTGTTTTTTGTCTCTATTTCGTAGGCCCTGTTTCTAATTCATGAGACGAGAGATTAGAGGAGTCTGAAATAAGTAAGCAAAACATTCCCTTCCCAGAAGGACACATTGTGTCTTTTCTGCAACCTTCCTCTTGTCAAAATATATACACTGCTACTTGCAGGGCATCAAGGAAGTAGACGGAATTTGTGCCCTGCTTATGTTAAAGGTCACCACATATTATGTAACCAGGCCACACACAGATGAGAAGTAAACAAAAGGAGTTTTGAAAGGTCGAATGAGTAGTAGAGAGGAAGAAAAGTAAAATGAATGCATTCCTGCACAGATTTAGACATTTTATGTGTATATTAAACTTCTTTCAAGTTGAAGTCCCTCATCTGATGAATACATTTTCATTTTAAACATAGGGTCATTACAATATATTCTGTAATTAAGCCACTGTGTGTGTGTGTGTGTGTGTGTGTGTGTGTGTGTGTGTGTGTGTGTGTGTGTGTGTGTGTGTGTGTGTGTGTGTGTGTGTGTGTGCGTGTGTGCGTGTGTGTGTGTGTCTGTCTGTGTGTGTGTGTGCATATTACGTATGTATTGTTTTTGGTAAGGCTTGGATGGGTAGCACAGCATGTTATGTTTAGGACATCCTATTTACAGCAGATGTACTTCTAATCATTCTGTGCTGAAAGTCTGCTGTCAACACTAATCTCTGTGCAGTGAGTCCTAGATGCTTTGTTAACTCAGCAAGTATTTTGATAAGTGTAGAAGCAGTACGTCTGTAATTACAGAAGAAAACTGTAAATCTTCTTCATATTGTTCCCAGAGATGTGAAGTGAAGCAAAAAGGAGCAGTAAAGTATGTTAAAAGCATAATTAATGTCATTGTTGTCAGAGCACTGTAATTTACAGGCTTCCTTGAGTTATGGGTTTGTGACTGGTGATTCCTTCAGTATATCATTTGATGGCTTTCCCATCGTAACTGCTCATACACATGTTAAATGTACACCAGAAGGTATTTGATAGTAGGCTCAGTAAACCAGGAGAATGAGAAAATGATTGTTTAGCACATTGTTACCTGTGTCTGTATTTTGCTAAAACATTTTTGGCAGAAAAAGGTATACCTGTTAGGTGGTCTACTTTCTGCTTCTGCTAATGTCATAATTTCCATTTTTGCTCATTTATCTTTTCTTACATTCTGTGTGAAACATGTATGAAAAGATGAAATTTAGATGTACATTGCGATTGCTGCAAAAGATGGATTTTTACTAAAAGTGCTACTATTTTAAACATAAAGAGCTGCTAAAAGCAAAACTGCAGAAGTCTAAACATGTTAATACTCATTCAGCAAAAATGTTAGGTGATATGAAAAGTTATGCACATTTAATGTATACAAAGTTCATAATATATAATGGAAACCACAGTGATCAGATGATATTAAACCTTAGATACAGGATTACAGGATTAATTTGAACTGTGATTATCTTTAAGTGACAGTTTATATGTCTTGTAATGAACATAATCCTGTTTGTAAATAAAATTGTTTCAGATTTCTTAGCAGCTGCTAACAAGTTCTCCAAAAATATATTTATACCGGCCAGTGTGAGTCAACATTTTTGCAGTGTTGCTATGATGAGTATTTAATTTTACCTACAGTATGAATAGTTGACAAAGGGAGACAGACAGAAAAATGTGTTAGCTATGTGCAAACACACACACACACACACACACACACACACACACACACACACACACACACACACACACACACACACACACACACACAATCCGTAAGAATTACTTGCAAACAGTCAGGAATATGGTAGTAGTAGTGGTGAGTGGTGTGGTGGTAAAGGATGTGTATAACTGTTACTTTGCTAAAGGTAGGCTCTGCATGTTCAAACTGTGAATGGATGCTTCTTCAAGGTGAATTTACAGACTTTGCAGATTACAGTGGGTAACCTAAAAGAGACCATTCCCACCTCCCACAGGGTGCCAGTCATATTCTAAACTTTTTGGCTTGGTGTCTTTCATTGCTTAACAGTAGTTAGCAGCCAAGTTCTTCACTTTAGCTTTACAAGATCCTTTGTTATCTGGAAAACAAATTTGAACTGGCTTTTTCTGCAGTATCAGGGTAGACCAAAGCTAGATAAACTCACTGTCTGGGTTTACTTTAAAAATAGACTTTCAGACAATAAGCAGCCAACCCATAATGCATTTGTGTGGAGCGTCAGTGACTCCAATTCATATAGAGTGTCTGGAAGATCAGTGAGGGAGCTTGAGTCATCCCTGGTTAGCTGTGCTTTCTATGGCACAGAAGAAAACTGCATATGTTTTGTATGAAAAGTGAAGGCACATCCACTTGCAGGGGTATCCTCCAGGAAAGGAAGGTCGCAGCAAAAAAAGCCTTATATAATGTACACATAAGTGAGAGTGGAACTCTGTGATGCCCCTGCACATTTCTGTCATCCAGAAGGGAACAGGGCTGTAATGGGAATCAGCGCCCCACCTCCAACCAATAATGACTGCAGTGGGAGCACATGTTCCTGTATAAAAGGCCAAAGAGGAAGGCTGTAAGAAGACCAAGAGCATCAGATGAGGATGAATGTTGGTAGTGACTTTGAGCATGCAGCCCTGAAGCAGGCTGGGCCAAGTTTCATAATGGAACCTGTGCACCTGGTGGATGGCTTATCTTTGCTAAAATAAAAAAAAAAGGATTTTATAAAGCAACTGAGGATCTCTTCTTCTCAAACTGCTTCAACCAGCTACCATCCCATCTCTTGTAACCAAACTCTGTAATAAAACCACGCCTTATAACCTTTACAGACACTGCAAACCAAACTGCGCTGTACCGACCATTCATTTCCACTATGGCACCCAAATTCTGGCAGTCCCTGTCCCCTTAACTAAAAGAAGTGTACTCTTTCCCCAGTTTCAGAGTACAGCTCAATAGACCTACATCAAAAATCTGACTGCAAGTGCTTTTCCAGTGTATGCATAACTGTACTCCAACCTAACCTGCGTCACTTCTATGTCAACCCTCTGTTCTCACCTGCTGCTTCCTTTTCATGTTTACTACTACAACTGATTCACATTTGTTTTTCTACTCTGTTACTAGTATTGTTTCAATTGTTGAAGGGATTCCCTACCACCTATAATTACTCCATGTTTGTAAATTTGTTCTGTTTTATTTTTTGTGAATTTCTTCAGACAGTGCCTGCAAATGGTCTGTTGTCAACAGTGCACTATCCCAGTAAACAAACTAAATAAATTAAAATAAATAACTAAATGGAATACCAACTTCAAACATTGTTCTGCTAACATTCTGTAATAGTTCAGAATACTTTATTGTTTGGAAGGATGATTATGTGGGTATTTTGCAAACATCATGGTAATTTGCTTCATAGCAGGTAAGAGACTAAATGCATGGCTAAAATTGTATAGAGAAGAACAGAAATCATGCTTACATCATTTTATTCACCCTCATAATATAAGTAAGAATATAATATATGACAGCATAGCTTGGGATGAGCATATTCTCCTCACATTTGGCAACAGGTTTCCTTTTTGTAAATCTACTTCTGATCTGTCTACATCTTTCTACTCACACCCTTGGTTGACCCATTCATTCTGCTGTTATGTGATGATATCTATACTTGGTAATTCAGTGATCGAATCCTGTCTGTCATGGGCAGAAAAACTTTAGGCCAAGGTTAGGCAACATGTTTTTTAAACAGAGTTGTAGAAATGCCTTCTGCTACTCAGATGGTTATCATTCAAATGCCGATAAACAAAAGTATGTCAGATTTGGGGGGTAGGGGGTGTGACACTGCCAGCCCGGAATTTTGTAAATAATCATATGTCATTTGCGAATAATGATATAATGTGTACAGAACTGTATGTTATGTCCTGAGCTTCAAGGATGTGTCCACAGTGTACCCGACTGGAAAAGAATAGAGTTGTATATAAACTATATACCTGTGCAAATGTATGTTTTAATAGTAGAAACTGGAACATACAGAGTTAACTTGCAAAACTTCAAAAAAAATAAGTAGAAATTGTTTTACAATTGTGTTATCTCTCAGGTCAGTGAAACAGACACAATCTCTAAAGCAAGAGGTTTTTTTATTGTTTTGAAACAAGAATAATTACTAGGTTTAAAATGTAAAAGTGTTAATTGTTTTATGACTTCCAGTTCTGGGCAAACATCTGAGAGATATGTACTTCTCACACAAAGATGATAAAATTCCATTGGTATCTGTTATCCTGGGAACTGAAGGCAGGTGACAAAAAATGACCAAGTTGACCCAGCAGTAATGTTTGATAGTAATTTAAGAACTTTCTCAGAGAAAGACTGCGTTTTGTATCTTGTCTTGGACCTGGAAACATCCTCTCATCAGCACTTGCCTTGTTAATAGTAAGTAGCCAGGGTACAGTAATCTCTCTTAGATATAGATAGGAATGTAGTAAGATTAGTTTAGATGTTTTCTGTATTTATTTGAGACTGTCCTGCAATCTTGTTTTAAAATATTTCCTGTGATTCTGTACTCTGTAGTTACTGTGTTGATTATTGTCTTGTTCTTTTATTATTTATTATTAAATATATTTAAACCTGTCTTTGTGGCTGGTTTGTTTAAAGATATTTAAGCTCATAGAGTACTTGCATATGTATTTGGTGACATTGTATAGGCCACTCAAATAACCTTGCTCTTGTTCATACTTACCATTTGTATAATAGTAACATTACACAATAGGATTGGTCACCCTTTGTAAGGGCCTTTATAGTAGCTGATAAGTAGGGGTTGGTGGCAATGATAACTACCTTATAGTCTGGGCAGAAGGGGGCATAGCTAGTAAACCTGTGCCAGCCTTCCCCAGGTGTGTGTGTGCGTGTGTGTGTGTGTGTGTGTGTGTGTGTGTGTGTGTGTGTGTGTGTGTGTGTGTGTGTGTGTGTGTGTGTGTGTGTGTGTGTGTGTGTGTGTGTGTGTGTCTTTGTATATAAATCAAATCTCGAAAGTGTGTGTGTGTGTGTGTGTGTGTGTGTGTGTGTGTGTGTGTGTGTGTGTCAGCTACTTAGGCAGGGACAGGAAGCACTGGTTGGACAGAGAGGGTGCTGGAAGTCTTGGCTTGACTCCTCAGCTGAGACCTTAACTCTATAGCTGTGCCAGTGGGGAGTCTTATTGGAGATTTGGAGAAAGAGGGAGAAACCAACCCCCAGACTGACTGTGAACTCTGTGTGCTCTTAAGGGAAATAATACCTTACTGTGTGTGTACTTGTCATCCTCCCATTGTGTATGTCCCTCGCTGTTGCCAGTGGTGAGGATTGAGGCACCTTGATTACTGGGCCAATGCAGGGGCATTATAGGAGGTAATAACTCATGTGCACTGAATACATTTATTATTAATTTATAGTCAATAAATACACATGTTTGCAACATACTGTGCCAGAAAAGTAAAAAAAAAAAGTAAGATGATTATATCAGTGATCAAAATACTCCCTTCTGTTGGTCCCCAGTGGGGTGCCTAGCAAACTGTTTATGAGCATCGCTGTTCTGCACATGTGCCAGGGTTGCCTGCTCCTACTAAGCTAATGGAATTTGTCTGCCACATGGAGAAGAGATTGGAAGCAAACAGGACCTGTAACTTGTAGCTTGAGCATATTTAACCATAACATCCTCCATGTATCATCAGAATGCAATGCTCTATTACAGCATGCCTAGCTGCTTACAGCTTTAAGCAGTGGTTTATATACCCAGGTTCTACAGTGGACCTGTGCTTATCATCTGCCTGCTGTCCACCAGCTGGTAAACATAGCCCAAAAGGGAGGATGACAGACCATACGCTGCTGTATATTTTTTCTCCTAGCTGATGTTGTGGTACAGGGCTACCAGCAAGACCCAGATTACTGGTGATATAGATGGACACCTATCCTGTATTCCAAAGCCACAGAGCAGATTTCTGAAGTTTTCCGATCTCAGTTTGGAGCAAATAGAAGAAAACGTTGCTGTGATGGTGCTAGCAACTGGAGACATTCTTGCATTACTGCTCTTACAGTAGTATTGTTGAGTTTTGGACTTATAGGTTTCTTGTCAGGGGCCTTTGAGGTTCTTGTTACACCAAAACACCTGCAGAATACCTGGTAGGTGACAAGGAGTTCAGAAATGGAAGATGTTTCTCATTGAAGTGTTGCATTTGAAAGGTTACAGCAAAGTATATATGTGTGTTAGCAGTGGTAGCTCTAATCTGTGGCTAGTGGTCACAGACTACAGTCTTTTGAACTGATCTAGTGCAGGAAGAATAGACAGTCGAAGGGCAGGCAGAAGGTATGGTCAGGCAAAGAAGGCATGCAGGAAAAGTCTACTAGTGGGATCTCTAATGTTTTACCACAACAGAAAAGCTGATGCTAAGTCCTGAAACTGATACTTCAACAGTCGCACCATCTCCATGCTGCCTTCCATCCACATTGTGCAATCAGCATTTATATAAATGAATTAACAGCAAAGCAAACTGAAGACCCGTAAATGAAAAAAAATAGTAATAAAGACAACAGTAGTACTATTTAGAAATGTTGGATACAGGTCACAGCATTGATTGCATCAGGGTTATGAGAGCCGTAACATTCTCACGTGTTAGCGATAGTGGTCTGCCTACCAGGAATGTAGCGATGCCAGTGTCTCACACACACTGCAAGCTGCAGATACCTGGTACCTACAGAGACCACATACCTGCGTACATCACAGCAATGCCACCTCCAAACACAATGTAGTGTTAGAAGAAAAAGTAAACCACTTAAGAATGGGTGCACTAAAGGAAGGTGTTGTTCCCCTCATCTCAAATCCTGTATTCCAGGTCCAAGTCTCATGCATTTTAATTAGACCGTACACTGAGTAGCCCTTAAATGCCATATTCCTATGTGCAGACAGCAGAATCTGTCAAAATGTAGCGACAGCAGAGATGTGGACAAACTTTCTCAGGCCAGATTGTCTCCAGGCATAGTAGTTATTATCTTTAGTCAACTGCCATCAGGGCATGGTCAGTTTGCACTGATATAATAAAAGACACCTTCACTGTGAAGACAGGTGCTTATCCACAAAGGCTATTTGTGCTGCAAGTGTAAGACCACAACAAAATGCCAAGCTTGGGCTACTGAATGAATAAACTAGAAAAGAATACACATTACAGCACCACACAACACACTTTCACCCTTGAGAAGTAACTAGTTAGCATTTAGCAAACAGTCACACACCACAGAAGCAGCAGCAGTACAAACAATGGAGCACCCTATGCACAATATAAATAGAATAGGAAACAGCAATATGCTCAGAGGAAACCATGCAAGTCCTACCATCAGGGACAGCTATGTAGTAGGTGTACATTGTACAAGAGTTAGTGTACAAGAACCGAACAGTAGTGCAGATGTAAACATGGACAGAAAAATATTCAGCATAATGCAATGAGTCATCGTACTTCATAAGCCGAATCACAGCAATGTACAGTTTTTATTAATCACCAGCAATGAAAACATTAGCGGCCAAACTGGTCACAGCAAAGGATAATACACAGCATGTTCTGCACTGTTCCAGCACTATTCAGTGACTGTAACTACGATACATGCTCCAGTAAGAAGAGTACTGCATTTCAGAATATTCCCCTTTCTGTACATACGTGTGAAAACTAGAACTGGAAAAACATACCATGCTGGGATTAACATCTTTCATTCATTAACAGGCACACAACACAGATCAATGACATCCCCTTTTATGTTCACAAATGTTGAAAGCAGTTCCAAATCAAAATTTTCAGACACGATACATGCTCTTTCCACTTGAGAAAGCTGATCTAGTGAAACAACCAAACTTCACGACACACATCCTCATACAATAGCAAACTAGGCTTCACATACTTAACTTTTACATCTGAAATCCTTGTCTACCTAAAACCACTAGAGGTATGGATCATATCCACTTAGCTCAAAAGCATGTTGTTTGTGGATGAATTCTAATTGATGATCTCATGGCTTAGCTTGCTTCTTTATTTATTTACTTACTTACATTCATATCTACCTACCTGCCTGCCTTATTATGCAAAGCCTCTTTTCAGCTAAGGCCCTGGGAGAAAAGCCCCACATTACAGACATTGTAGGCTCATCCTCCTCCTCCTCATCATCATCATCAAACCCTTTTCCCCATTTTCTACATGGAGTCAGTGTCGTGTCACCTGTCACCACCTCTCTCAATTCAATGCCACTCTTATTACCTTCTTCAGCAGTCATGCCTCACTATCACAGATCTTCTCTCACACTATCTAGACATCTCTTTGTTGGGTGTCCTTGTTTCCTCTTCCTTTCTACCTATCTCTCCCAAATCTTTTTTTCACTAAGTCATCTTCTGCTTTCCTGCACATGTACCCAGACCATTGTCATTTTTTTCTATTTGACCTTCTCTGCAGCTGGAGATGTTCTTTGTGTTTCACTGTTGCAGTCATTACATTTGGGGTAATCTGCTGGCAGGTTGCCCTCAGTCAGCCTGAATAACAAAGTCTTGGGTCCTGCGTCAGTTGCTGTCTCCTCTTTCATGACGTCAGGTTGTCAGGGGTATAAACCATGCAGCCGGCGCCATTTTATTCAGTCTTTCTTGCCGCACAGTGCCCGAAGCAGAAGCAGTTTGCAAGTGCCGGTCGTCTGACTCCTGAAATGTTCGCATTTGAGTTTCAGAACCGAAGTCTTCAACTAAAGCTAAGTACCCCATTGGGGAAACTTTTTCTTGCTCCTTACCAATGTCAGTAAAAGTTAATAATGTCATTACTTGTGGGAAGCAAATACCTCATAAGGATTTTCATTTGTGCTGTATTCCTTGCCTAGGCCCAGATCATAATGTGCCTTGCTATCTGTTTTGTCCTAGATTTAACCAATGCACTATTAAGCATCAGTATATTTTTGCTTCAGAATATTTTGGATCCAGATTTAATTACCCTGAAATGTCGGTTAGCTATCCGACTACTGGAGTTCACAAAAAACACAAAGAAAAAGACAGAGACAGACCGTCGAGGCCCAAAACTGATGACGAAGCTTCTCCTAAGCCAGTCGCCGGTTCGCCGATATTCAGTGAGGCGCTTTCGCAGCCCCTGATACCCGCTACTTTTGAGTCGCAGGCCTCTACCGAGACCCATGCAGAGTCCGGTATGCCACTAGATTCTCAAAGTATTGAACCCGCAGATGTCTTTCCCTTGGATGGGTCTGGAGCCACTGAGCAGGCACCGGCTTCTGAGGGTGTTTACAGGCCTCAACATTTTTATATAAAACCGACGCCAGCTTCAAAAATAAGACCAAAAACATCTTCTAAGTCTAAAAAAACGACGCATGAACCACGTGCTCAGGCCCCTATGCCTAAAAAACAGAGGATCAAAATGGCTGAGGACTTAATTACCTTGATCAGGGGTTCCCAACCCCCCCCACTAAGAGGCCTAGGCAAGACACTGGTTATGAATCTTCAGATCAGGTTTCCATTTCTTCTGATTCCTCTTCTGATCAGGAATTTTCTATTCCACCCTATGAGGATTCAGATGCAGAAGAATCCATCTCGTCTGCATCTCCTCCTGAGGATTATTCTTTTGGAGAAACCTTGCATACTTTAAGGGAACATTTTCATTGGGAGAGTCAGGATTTCTCTGAATCAAAAAAAGAGGCTTAGGGATTTCCTTCTTCTTCCTCAGCATAGGCCTTTGGCAATCCATCCTGTATTAGACATTGTTGATGATGTGTTTTCGGAATCAAGCATGGCTCCTGATTCCCTACCTCCGGCTCCTAGTAAGCCAGACAGATATTACAGGGTTCCTGACTCCCACAAATTTCTATTCAAAAATCTTGCTGCTGATCCTGAGACTATCTCACAGGGTCCCAAAGGTGTAAAAGCCTCTACAGTCAAAAATCCTACCCCCTCTGATAGAGATTCCAGGGCGCTGGATAGATGGGGAAAGAAGGTTTATACTTCTGCAACCTTGGCAATTAGGGCCTTAAACTGCCAGTTTCATATGCTTAAATATCAACAGCATGTTATGGGCTTATTGAAACAGAAAATGATGTTGATTTCTGATTGTGTGGAAAATAAAGAATTACGGGAATTATTGCATGCAGCAGAACAGGTCGGAAAGCATACTTTGCAGTGTGGTTTTGATTGATTGGAGGCCTCTTGCAGGGCCGCAGTTACTGGATCTGTGATTAGAAGGTATGCCTGGCTCAAGGAGCAAAGTCTGCCTGATCATGTTAAAGCTAAATTGTTGGATGCCCCTTTACAGCATGATACTCTGTTTGGTAATAAGGCAGAAGAGGTTTTAAAGAAAATGGAAGATAAAGCTAAATCTATGCAAACTGTAAAAGATGTGTTACAAGTTCAGCCACCCGGGTTCAGTAGGCACTGGCCTACTAAAAATTGGTCCTTTCCTGTATCCAACAGAGCCTCTCAAGGCAAATCCAGGCGCTCAAAAGGCTCTAGATACCAATCACAGGGTTCTTATAGGTCAAAGCAATGGAGTGCCTCCACCTCCAAATCTGGAGGAAACAAAGCACAACCCTACAGTAAGCAGTCTGAATAACTTCCCTCTACCTTCACCAAGCACTTATCTTTTGGCAGCCACCTGGGGGGAAAATTAGCACTTCATGCTCAAAATTGGCAGTTAATTACCCAGGACAAGTGGGCATTAAACATAGTATCCCAGGGGTACAGATTTCATTTCCATACTTTGCCAATTTCAAACAGGTGGCCAGATCTGCCACAAAATCAGTGGGCAGAGACTCAGAAATGTTACGTCCCTCATGGATATGGGGGCTATTCAACTAGTAAGAGAACAGGAAAAAGGACAAGGTTTTTATTCAAGACTGTTCCTGGTACCCAGAAAAGACAATGTCTGGTGTCCAATACTGGACTTATCAATTTTGAACAAGTTCTTGGACATTCCAAAATTCAAAATGTTGACTTTTCAACAGCTACTACCTATGCTGGGCAGGAACGCTTGGTTAGTGACTCTAGATTTAAAAGAGGCATACCTGAATATCCCAATAAGGGAATCATGCAGAAAATACCTCTGCTTCAAGGCAGGTTTTTTGCATTACCAATTCTCTGTACTGCCCTTTGACTTATCTACTGCACCCAGTGTCTTTACAAAGTGCCTGGCACCAGTAATTGCATTTTGCAGACAAAGAAGCATACAAATGTATCCTTACCTGGATGACTGTCGCATTCAAGCAGAGAACAAGGACATTCTTCAACATCTGGCATTTGTAAAAAGGCTTCTAACATGCCTAGGGTACACAATAAACAAAAAGAAATTCCAACTGGTACCCTCTCAAATAATTACATTCCTGGGTGCAAGCTTGAATACAACTGCCCAGATGGCTTACCATACGCCAGACAAACAAAGGCAACTGACAACATACTTCAAACAGATGGCAACAAAAACCCAGTTATCTGCAAGACAAATTCTGCAGGCTTTGGGGTTCATGGCATCCTGCATTCTACTAATTCCATATGCAAGACTGCATATGAGGAAACTTCAATGGTACCTAAAAAGTTTATGGAGTCAACATTGTCACAGTCTGGAAACAATGGTTCCTCTCATTCCCTGCCTACAACAGGAGTTTCTTTGGTGGGCAGAGACATGTCACCAAAACAAGGGACTGTCATTCCCTCTACCTCCTGCCACCCAAACCCTAACTACAGACGCATCAGACTATGCTTGGGGGGCCCACCTGGTGGGGAGATGCATTCAGGGTATATGGAGCCAAAACAAATGCATCTGCATATCAACCAGAAAGAGATGCTAGCTGTTCAGAATGCTCTGACAGCCTTCAAGGACTTACTTCATCCAGGACAACTACTGATAAAGATGGACAACACCATGGTTATGTGGTACATAAACAAGCAGGGGGGTACACATTCCTACCCCCTTTGCAGACTAGCCATGGAATTGTGGAATACAGCTTTAACTTACCATGTACATCTTCAAGCTCAATTCCTGCCAGGAAAACAAAATACTCTGGCAGACGACCTAAGCAGAAATCTTATGGACACGCACGAGTGGAAACTGGATCCACTAATCTTCAGCATGGTAACACAGAAATGGGGGAGCCCAGACATAGATCTATTTGCCCCTCCCCAAAATTATCAACTGGACAAATTCAGTACAAGGACTTATCACAGACAAGCATGAAAGTGGATGCCCTATCCTTCAGTTGGAAAAACCTATCAGTCTATGCCTTTCCCCCTCTGCCTCTTCTCTCCAAGGTCTTACTAAAGGTCAGACAAGGAAAAACCTAAAGTGATCCTGATTGCTCCGGACTGGCCTCGCCAGCACTGGTACCCAATTCTAAAGAATATGTCAACTCCCTCCATGGTACTTGCCTCAAATACCTCATCTACTGTCTCAGCAGAACAATCAAATTCTGCACACTCACCTCCAAACTCTGAACCTTGCAGCATGGCTGATCATTTAATTATTCAAACAACACCTCTCAGTAAATCTATGATGGATGTCATTTTGGAAGCCAGAAGGCCTAGTACTAGAAAATCTTATGCTGATAAATGGAAGAGATTCGGTGCTTGGAACCAAGCACAATGAATGGACACAGCAAAAGTAAATATCCCTCAGATTTTACAATACTTGACTGAGATGCTTGACAAGGGCCTATCTTTTCCCTTCAATAAAAATCCATGCCTCTGCCATCTCGGCTCATTAAAACACAGAGCCTCCCCTCTTTTCTCATCCTCTGCTAAAACAGTATCTTAGAGGGGCCAAAAATTTAAGGCCTCCCAGAAGATCACCGACTCCTGCATGGGACCTCAATTTTGTGCTGGAAAAACTCACCGTGCTTCCTTTTGAACCAGCAGCTACTGCGGATATAAAATTTTTATCTTGGAAAACAGCTTTCCTCTTGGCAATCACTTCAGCAAGAAGGGTTTCAAAACTACAGGCTCTCATGGCTGTGGAGCCTTTTATTACATTTTATCCGGACAGGGTGTCCATCAGGACCAATCCTTCCTTTATGCCTAAGGTGATATCCAGTGTGGCTCTTAACCAAACAATTCACCTGCCAACATTTTACCCAAATCTGCAGAACAAGGGGGAGCGGATTCTGCATTCATTGGACGTACACAGACAACTAAGATTCTACTTAAACAGGACCAAATCTCTAAAAAAGTCTGAGCAACTACTGGTGACATTTGCTTCAGGATCAGAGGAGAAGGCTATGTCAAAGCAGACTATTTCTAAGTGGATAAGCCACTGCATTCATTTCTGCTACTTGCACCATGGTAAACCTGTGCCCAAGGGAATCAGGTCGCATTCCATCAGGGCTGCCTCTACCTCAGCAGCTTTTCTCAGAAGAGTTCCAACCAAAGACATTCTAGAAGCTGCTACTTGGAGCTCTGTTCATACTTTCACAAAGCATTATCATTTGCCTCTCTTCTCCAAATCCATAGCAGGCTTTGCCACTGCAGTTCTGCAGGGCCTTATAGCTGCTCCTAATGCTATTTAGTTCCATCCTCCCATCCATAGCTTTGGGATTCTACCCAAATGTAATGACTGCAACAGTGAAACACGAAGAACATAGTACAGTTGTGCACACTTACCATAAATGTAGATGTTCGAGTGTATTCACTGTTGCAGTCCGGGTTACCCACCCACCATCCCCCTTTTCTATAACTTCTCTTTCCTTCACTATATTCCAAAGCCTTTGTGGTGTATTTGCTTTTAGATGAAGGTAAAGTTTATGTTGCTAAAAGTGCATTTACATATATTGCTGTTTATTTATATATATATATATATATATATATATATATATATATATATATTTTTTTTTTTTTTTTTTTTGCTCCCCATTTGGGGGGCACCTGACATCTGGGGCAAGAAAAACTGAATAAAATGGCGTCGGCTGCATGCTTTATACCCCTGACGACCTGATGTCATGGAAGAGGCGACAGCAACCGACGCAGGACCCAAGACTTTGTTATTCAGGCCGACTGAGGGCAACCTGCCAGCAGATTACCCAAATGTAATGACTGCAACAGTGAATACACTTGAACATCTACATTTATGGTAAGTGTACACAACTGTACTTTATTTTGGCTTCTGCACTTACATCACTATTTCTTCATCTGTCCCACAGACTGCATCCTGCCACCCATCTCAGGCACTTCATTTCCATCATCTCTAACTTCCTTATCTGCTCTGCCTTCACTGACTAGGTTTCTATACCATACAGTAGTATTGGTCACTTCACTGTTAGTACTTCTAACTTTGCATCTCCTTTGGCAATCTTCTGTCACACACAATCCCTTAAACTATGTGCAAGTTGGCTGCAGCTCTTCTGACTCTACCATTCAAACTACCCTTCTCTTCACCCTCCCCCCAATATTTAAAGCTGTTATACAGTTCCACTATTTTATCTTGTATCATAATTTTCAGTTTCTTCTGATTTCTCCCATTTGCTACCATAACAACTGTCAAGTTTGTTCTCAGTTTCATTCTATGTCACTTCAGTTTTGCTTTCCATTACCCTAGCATTTGATGAAGTTCCTATTCAGAGCCTGTTTGTAATGCCCCATCATCTGCATACAGCAGTTTGCTGATCTGTCCCCTCCTACCTGTTTGCTAATGTAGTCCATCATCAACATTAACAGTCGTGAGCTTACAGTTTAACCCTTATGCACCCTCACTCTCAATGGAAACCCCTCTGAGAGTCTGAACACTGTTTGTCCTTGTGTCATTGGGTCCTTGTACATAGCCTGCACTAATTCATTTAATGTTTCTGGGACTTTGAACCACCACAGATCTTTCCAAATCAGCTTCTTGGGCCCTTGTCATAGTCTTTCTCCAACTCTAGGGATGCTCAGTTATGATATTCATCGTGTTTCACTGCTGCAGTCATTACACTTGGGTTATCCTGCTGTCAGGCGGTCCCGCAGTCGGCCAGAGTTCCAAAGTCTTGGTCCGGCATCGGTTGCTGTCGCCTCCTCCCTGACGTCAGTGCGACAGGGGTATATAAGAAGCAGCTGACACCATTTTCTTTAGTCTTTCTTGCCGCACGATGCCCGAAGCAAAGGCAGTTTGCAAGTGCCGGCCGGCCGTCTCCTGAGATATCAATTTCGATTTTCAGAACCGAAGTCTTCAATAAAGCTAAGTACCCCGTTGGGGAAACTTTTTCTTGCCTCAGACCGATGTCAGTAAAAGTTAATAATTGTATTTCTTGTGGGAAGCAAATACCTCCTAAGGATTTTCATTCTTACTGTATTCCATGCCTAGGCCCAGATCACGACGTCACTAGTTGCCGGTTTTGTGCTAAATTTAACAAACGCACTATTAAACGTGGGTTTGATTTTGCTCATCATTACTTTGGCCAAAGGTTTAATTATACCATGCCGTCAGAACAACCGACGACCGGAATTCACAAAAAACGCAAAGATAAGGATAACGACAGGCATCCTAGGCCCAAAACTGACGACGAAACCTCTTCTAGGCCATTCGCCGGTTTGCTGGTTCTCAGTGAGGTGCTTTCGTAGCCCCTGACACCCGCTACCTCAGAGCCGCAGGCCGCGACCGACTCCCACGTGGAGTTACCTAGGCCTCTGGATACTCAAGGTGTTGTGCCTATGGAGACTAACCCTTCAGATGGGTCGGAGCCGCTGAGCAGGCATCGGCTTCTGAGGGTGTTTTCAGACCTTCACAACTTACCATTGCATCAGCAGCCAAGTCTAAAACAACATTAAAGACAAAGAAGCAAATACAGTATTCACCTGGACAGGCCTCCATGCCTAAAAAACAGATGCTCAAAATGGCCGAAGACTTAATTACTCTGATCAGGGGTTCCCATCCCCCTCCTGATAAAAGGCCTAGGCAGGATACAGACTATGATTCTTCTGACCAGGTTTCAATATATTCTGATTCCTCTTCAGACCAGGGATACTCTTTACCCCCCTATGAGGACTCTGATGCTGAAGAATCAATTCCTTCAGCCTCTCCTCCTGAGGATTACTCTTTTGGGGAAACTTTACATACCATGAGGGAGCATGTCCATTGGGAGGGCCAGGATTACTCAGAATCTAAGAAAAGGCTCAGAGACTTTCTTTTATTGCTTCAGCACAGGCCCCTTGCTATTCCGCCAGTGCTGGATATTGTGAACGATGTGTTCTCTGAATCCAATTTAAATCCAGATTCTTTACCCCCTGCTCCAGCCAAGCGAGACAGGTACTACAGAGTCCCTGACTCTCACAAATTTCTTTATAAAAACCCTGCTGCTGACCCAGAAACTATTTCCCAGGGTCCCAAAGGGGTAAAGGCCTCCACGGCTAAATATCCAGTCCCTCGGACAGGGACTCTAGAGCATTAGACAGATGGGGAAGAAAGTTTACACCTCTGCAACTTTACCAGTAAGGACATTAAACTGCCAGATTCACATGCGTAAATATCAACAATATTTACTGTCTCAGTTAAAACAGAAAATGAGTACAAGTGCAGAACAACCTGATTTTAAGGAAATACAGGATTTATTGCATGCAGCTGAACAAGTGGGAAAGCATTCTTCGCAGTGTGGTTTTGATTCATTGGAGGCTTCTTGTAGAGCAGCAGTTACAGGATCTGTGATTCGAAGGCATGCTTGGTTAAAGGAACAAAGCTTGCCAGACCATGTTAAGGCAAAATTACTGGATGCTCCTTTACAGCAAGATATTTTATTTGGTGTCAAGGCAGAAGAGGTATTAAAGAAAATGGAGGATAAGGCAAAATCTATGCAAACAGTGAAGGATTTCTTACAGGTACAGCCACCAAGATTTAGCAGGAATTGGCCTACAAAAAATTGGTCCTTTCCAGTGTCAGACAGGCCACAAAGAGGCAGATACAGATGCCCAAGAGGCAGATCTCAGCCCCAAGGCTCTTACAGACCACGACAGTGGGGTGCTTCAACACCAAAAGGAGGTGAGGACAAGTCACAACCTTACAGGAAACTGTCCCAATGACTTCCCCCTTCCAACACCAAACTCTTCCCTTTTGGCAGCTCCCTTGGGGGGGAAACTAGCACTTTTTTCACAAAACTGGCAAGCAATCACCCAAGACAAATGGGTGCTGAATATTGTGTCTCAAGGTTACAGGTTCCACTTTCACACTTTACCAAGGCTAAAAGGTATGCTAGACCTGTCACACAATCAATGGGCAGAGGCACAAATACAAATTACAGCCCTCATGAACATGAGAGCTATTCAAGAAGTACCACAGCAGGAACAAGGACAAGGATTTTACTCAAGACTCTTCCTGGTCCCCAGAAAGGACAAAGCCTGGAGACCCATACTAGACCTTTCCACTCTAAATACTTACTTGGATGTTCCGAAATTCAAAATGTTGACACTACAGCAGCTTCTTCCCATGTTGGGCAAGAAAGCTTGGCTTGTTACTTTGGACCTCAAAGAGGCATACCTGCATGTCCCTATCAGACAAATTTGCAGGAGATACCTCAGATTCATAGCTGTTCAATGCACTACCAATTCTCTGCACTGCCCTTTGGCTTATCTACTGCACCCAGGGTCTTCACAAAGTGCCTGGCACCAGTAATTGCATTTTGCAGACAAAAAGGAATTCAAATATATCCATACCTGGACGACTGCCTGATTCAAGCGGGGAGCAAGGGCATTCTTCTAAAACATCTGGCGTTTGTAAAAAAATTGTTAAGTTGCCTAGGGTACACAGTAAACGAAAAGAAGTCAAAACTAGTGCCCTCACAATAGATAATATTCCTGGGTGCCAGCTTAAATACAACGGCCCAGATGGCTTATCTCACGCCAGACAAACAAGGACAACTGACTCAGAATTTTCAAATGATGGCAACAAAGTCCCAACTCCCTGCAAGAAAAATTCTGCAGGCCTTGGGATTCATGGCATCCTGCATTCTATTAATTCCATATGCCAGACTGCATATGAGGAAATTACAGTGGTACCTAAAAAGTGTTTGGACTCAACACTCTCACAGCTTGGAAACAGTAATACCACTAATTCCCTGCCTACAACAGGAGTTTCGATGGTGGGCACAGGCATATCACCTCAGCAAGGGTCAGCCTTTCACTCTTCCCACAGCCAAGCAGACTATAACAACAGATGCTTTGGATTACGCCTGGGGAGCACACATGACGGGAAAATGTATTCAGGGCAAATGGACCACAGACCAAATGCATCTTCACATCAATCAAAAAGAGATGTTGGCTGTACAAAATGCCCTAACAGCTTTCAAGGACCTTCTGCATCCAGGACAATTATTATTAAAGACAGACAACACCACAGTATTGTGGTACATAAACAAGCAAGGGGGCACTCATTCTTACCCCCTATGCAGGCAAGCCATGACCTTGTGGAACACAGCTATAACTTATCAAGTTCATCTGCAAGCACAATTCCTGCCAGGAAAGAAAAATACTCTGGCAGACGACCTAAGCAGAAACATCATGGGTCCTCACGAGTGGAAATTAAATCCACAAGTTTTCAGCATGATAATGCAAAAATGGGGGTGCCCGGACATAGATCTCTTTGCCTCCCCACTGAATGGCCAACTACAAAACTTCTGCACAAGGACTTATCACACACAAGCACGGAAAGTGGATGCTCTTTCGTTCAGCTGGCAAAGCCTAAACGTTTATGTCTTCCCACCACTGCCTCTCCTTTCAGAGGTACTCCTAAAAGCCAGACAAGACAAACCACAGATGATTCTGATTGCTCCAGACTGGCCACGCCAGCATTGGTACCCAATCTTAAAGAACTTAGCTCAACGACCACCTTGGATTTTGCCTCAAATTCTACACCTCCTGACTCAACAAAACAATCAGATCCTGCACAGTCAGCAAAAAACCTTATCCCTGGCTGCATGGCAGATTCAATAGCCAAAAAGACAACACCTCTATCTAAAGCTGTTATGGATGTCATTTTGGAGGCCAGGAGGCCTAGCACCAGGAAATCTTATTCAGAAAAGTGGAAGAGATTCTGTGCCTGGAACCAGGCTCAAAGCCTTGACCCTCTTGTCCCTAACATTCCTCAGATACTACAATACTTAACTGAGATGCTGAACAAAGGGCTATCCTTCTCATCCATTAAGATCCACGCCTCTGCCATCTCGGCTCATTACAACACAGATCCTCCTATTTTCTCTCATCCATTGCTAAAGCAGTACCACAGAGGGGCTACAAACATAAGACCTCCCCGGAGAGCACCAACTCCTGCTTGGGACCTCAATTTTGTCTTGGAAAAACTCACTTTACCTCCTTTTGAGCCAGCCAATTCAGCAGAATTAAAATATATATCATGGAAAACTGCTCTGTTACTGGCAATAACCTCAGCACGAAGAGTCTCAGAGTTACAGGCACTAATGGCAGTGGAGCCTTTCATCATTTTTCACCAAGACAGGGTTTCCTTAAGAACAAACCCTTCATTTATGCCTAAGGTGGTATCCAGTGTGGCTCTTAACCAAACTATTCACTTGCCAACATTTTATCCGAATCCCCAGAATAAAGGGGAGATAATTCTACATTCCTTGGACATACACAGGCAATTATGCTTCTATTTGGACAAAACAAAAGCTTTCAGAAAAACTGAACAATTGTTTGTATCTTATGCTACAAGATCACAGGGAAAGGCTATTTCAAAGCAGACCATTTCAAAGTGGATAGGACACTGTATCCAGTTCTGCTACACACAGCATGAAAAACCTGTACCATCTAACATTAGACCACATTCCACTAGGGCAACTGCAACTTCTACTGCCTATCTTAGAGGAGTACCTACCAAAGACATTTTGGAAGCTGCAACTTGGAGTTCAGTGCACACCTTTACCAAGCATTATCACTTGCCTCTTTACTCTAGATCCAGAGCTGGCTTTGCCACTGCAGTGCTGCAGGGCCTCATAGCCACACCAAATCCTCTATAGAACCAGCCACCCTGACTCAGCTTTGGGATTCTACCCAAGTGTAATGACTGCAGCAGTGAAGCACGATGAACATAGTACAGTTTTGTACCTACCATAAATGTAGATGTTCGAGTGTCTTCACTGCTGCAGTCCTGGTTACCCACCCGCCATCCCCTCTTTCTTAGCTGGGTCTTATCTATACCTTTCTACACTATACTACCTATGTGGTGTATTTGCTGGTTATTGAAGGTTTTGTTTTTACCTTACTGTATGTTTTGTAAGCAATATGTATTGCCTATCTTTTTGGGGGCGCCTGACATCTGGGGCAAGAAAAACTGAAGAAAATGGCATCGGCTGCTTCTTATATACCCCTGTCGCACTGACGTCAGGGAGGAGGCGACAGCAACTGATGCCAGACCAAGACTTTGGAACTCTGGCTGACTGCAGGACCGCCTGATGGCAGGATAACCCAAGTGTAATGACTGCAGCAGTGAAGACACTCGAACATCTACATTTATGGTAGGTACAAAACTGTAGTTTCTTGCTCATGTCTAGCTTCTTCTCCATGATTTGTTTCACTACAACATCTGGTTGTTCGTGCTGCATCCTGATCTGAATCTGAACTGCCCATTTAAAGGTAGATTATACAGCATGCATTGCATGCAGTTTTTCACATGTTTTTGCAGTTTAGATTATTATAACAAGTCTGGAAATGTGCCAAGAGCTTCACAAGTAAGCTACAACCTCATATGGGCATGCAGGAGATTAGAAACATGGAGATGTGTCCACAGTCGCACAAAAACATTAGAGCCTTGCATGGACATGCAAGATAGAAGAAGCATGGAAATGTGCCCACAGTTACACAGAAAAGTTGCAGCACCACATTTATGTGCAGATTAGCAGAAGTGTGAAAGTGAGCCCACAGCTTCACAAACAAGCTAGAGTGCTACATGTAAATGCAAGATAGCAGAGCCACAGAAATATGCACATCTTTACAACTCAATTATAACCCCACGTGTATGTGCAAGGTAGTAAAAGCCCACTATGATGCCCACAATCTTACACCTAAGCAACTGTGCAGTCCCCCAAAATGGCAGCAGTGCCGTGACAGAAGCAAAAGCAAAAGCAGGCACAGTATAGACTTGGACACCACGGTAGCCCACCTAGTCTGACCTGATGTCTGTGAAAGGAAATAACCTTTATTAGGAACACTGCGCAAAATGACAAAAAAGTTAAAATTGCACTTTTAGAAATAGTAATAGCTGCAAATGCGTATTGTACCATTTGGGCATTTTCTGACTAACCTCTGCTTCCCACTGCTCGAAATCCTCAGGGTGGCAGCAGCACAGGGTATCATGTTAGTGTTTATATTGGTCACACCTCAGGGAGGCAGCAGCACAGGGTATCATGTTAGTGTTTATTTTGGTCACACCTCAGGGTGGCAGCAGCACAGGGTATAATGTTAGTAGTGTTTATATTGCTCACACCTCAGGGTGGCAGCAGCACAGGTTATCGTATTAGTTTTTATATTGGTTACACCTCAGGGTGGCAGCAGCACAGGGTGTCATGTTAGTGTTTATATTGCCCACACCTCAGGGTGGCAGCAGCATCGGTTATCATGTTAGTCTTTATGTTGCTCACACCTCAGGTTTGCAGCAGCACAGGTTATCATGTTAGTGTTTGTATTGCCCACACCTCAAGGTGGCAGCAGCACAGGGTATAATCTTAGTAGTGTTTATATTGCTCACACCTCAGGGTGGCAGCAGCACAGGTTATCATATTAGTTTTTATATTGGTTACACCTCAGGAGGGCAGCAGCACAAGTTATCATGTTAGTGTTTGTATTGCCCACACCTCAGGGTGGCAGCAGCACAGGTTATCATGTTAGTGTTTATATAGCCCACACCTCAGGGTGGTAGCAGCACAGGGTGTCATGTTAGTGTTTATACTGCTCACACCTCAGGGTGGCAGCAGCACGTTATCATGTTAGTGTTTATATTGGTTACACCTCAGGGTGGCAGCAGCACAGGGTGTCATGTTAGTGTTTATATTGCCCACACCTCAGGGTGGCAGCAGCATAGGTTATCATGTTAGTCTTTATGTTGCTCACACCTCAGGGTGGCAGCAGCACAGGTTATCATGTTAGTGTTTATATTGCCCACACCTCAGGGTGGCAGCAGCACAGGGTATCATGTTAGTGATTATGTTGCTCACACCTCAGGGTGGCAGCAGCACAGCTTATCATGTTAGTGTTTATATTGCCCACACCTCAGGGTAGCAGCAGTACAGGGTATAATGTTAGTGTTTATGTTGCTCACACCTCAGGGTGGCAGCAGCACAGGTAATCATGTTAGTGTTTATATTGCCCACACCTCAGGGTGGCAGCAGCACAGGTAATCATGTTAGCATTTATATTGCCCACACCCCAGGGTGGCAGCAGCACAGGGTGTCATGTTAGTGTTTATACTGCTCACACCTCAGGGTGGCAGCAGCACAGGTTATCATGTTAGTGTTTATATTGATCACAACTCAGGGTGGCAGCAGCACAGGGTGTCATGTTAGTGTTTATATTGCCCACACCTCAGGGTGGCAGCAGCATAGGTTATCATGTTAGTCTTTATGTTGCTCACACCTCAGGGTGGCAGCAGCACAGGGTATAATGTTAGTGTTTCTACTGCTCACCCCTCAGGGTGGCAGCAGCAGAGGTTATCATGTTAGTGTTTATATTGCCCACACCTCAGGGTGGCAACAGCACAGGGTATAATGTTAGTGTTTCTACTGCTCACCCCTGAGGGTGGCAGCAGCACAGCTTATCATGTTAGTGTTTATATAGCACATGCCTCAGGGTGGCAGCAGCACAGGGTGTCATGTTAGTGTTTATACTGCTCACACCTCAGGGTGGCAGCAGCACAGGTAATCATGTTAGCGTTTATATTGCCCACACCTCAGGGTGGCAGCAGCACAGGTAATCATGTTAGCATTTATATTGCCCACACCCCAGGGTAGCAGCAGCACAGGGTGTCATGTTAGTGTTTATACTGCTCACACCTCAGGGTGGCAGCAGCACAGGTTATCATGTTAGTGTTTATATTGATCACAATTCAGGGTGGCAGCAGCACAGGGTGTCATGTTAGTGTTTATATTGCCCACACCTCAGGGTGGCAGCAGCATAGGTTATCATGTTAGTCTTTATGTTGCTCACACCTCAGGGTGGCAGCAGCACAGGGTATAATGTTAGTGTTTCTACTGCTCACCCCTCAGGGTGGCAGCAGCAGAGGTTATCATGTTAGTGTTTATATTGCCCACACCTCAGGGTGGCAGCAGCACAGGGTATAATGTTAGTGTTTCTACTGCTCACCCCTGAGGGTGGCAGCAGCAGAGGTTATCATGTTAGTGTTTATATTGCCCACACTTCAGGGTGGCAGCAGTACAGGGTATCATGTTAGTGTTTATATTGGTCACACCTCAGGGTGGCAGCAGCACAGGTTATCATGTTAGTGCTTATTCTGTACACACCTCAGGGTGGCAGCAGCACAGGTGATCATGTTAGTGTTTATATTGCCCACACTTCAGGGTGGCAGCATCACAGGGTATCATGTTAATGTTTATACTGCTCACACCTCAGGGTGGGAGCACCACAGGTTATTATGTTGGTGTTTATATTGCCCACACCTCAGGGTGGTAGCAGCACAGGGTATTATGTTACTGTTTATACTGGTCACACCTCAGGGTGGCAATAGCACAGGTTATCATGTTAGTGTTTATATTGCCCACACCTCAGGATGGCAGCAGCACAGGTCATGATGTTATTGTTTATATTGCCCACACCTCAGGGTGATAGCAGCACAGGTTATCATGTTAGTGTTTATGTTGGTCACACCTCAGGGTGGCAGCAGCACAGCTTATCATGTTTGTGTTTGTATTGGTTGCATCTCAGGGTGGCAGGAGCACAGGTTATCATGTTAGTGTTATTATTGCACACACCGCAGGGTGGCAGTAGCACAGGTTATCATGTTAGTGTTTATATTGGTCACACCTCGGCGTGGCAGCAGCACAGGGTATAATGTTAGTGTTTCTACTGCTCACCCCTGAGGGTGGCAGCAGCAGAGGTTATCATGTTAGTGTTTATATTGCCCACACTTCAGGGTGGCAGCAGTACAGGGTATCATGTTAGTGTTTATATTGGTCACACCTCAGGGTGGCAGCAGCACAGGTTATCATGTTAGTGCTTATTCTGTACACACCTCAGGGTGGCAGCAGCACAGGTGATCATGTTAGTGTTTATATTAGTCAAACCTCAGGGTGGCAGCAGAACAGGTTACCATGTTATCATTTATATTGCCCACACCTCAGGGTGACAGCAGCACAGGTTATCATGTTAGTGTTTATATAGCCGACACCTCAGGGTGGCAGCAGCACAGGGTATCATATTAGTGTTTATACTGCTCAAACCTCAGGGTGGCAGCAGCACAGGGTGTTATGTTAGTGTTTATACTGGTCAACTCTCAGGGTGGCAGCAGCACAGGATATCATGTTAGTGTTTATATTGGTCACACTTCAGGATGGCAGCAGCACAGGGTGTCATTTTAGTGTTTATATTGCCCACACCTCAGGGTGGCAACAGCACAGGTTATCATGTTATTCTTTATGTTGTTCACACCTCATACTGGCAGCAGGACAGGTTATCATGTTAATATTGCCCACTCCTCAGGGTGGCAGCAGCACAGGGTATCACGTTAGTGTTTGTATTGGTCACACCTCAGGTTTGCACTAGCACAGGTTATCTTGTTAGTGTTTATATTGGTCACACCTCAGGGTGGCAGCAGCACAGGGTATCATGTTAGTGTTTATACTGCTCACATCTCAGGGTGGCAGCAGCACAGGTTATCATGTTAGTGTTTATGTTGCACATACTTCAGGGTGTAAACAGCACAGGTTATCATGGTAGTGTTTACATTGCCAACACCTCAGGGTGGCAGCAGCACAGGGTATCATGTTAGTGTTTATACTGCTCACACCTCAGGGTGGGAGCAGCACAGGTTATCATGTTGGTGTTTATATTGCCCACACCTCAGGGTGGCAGCAGCACAGGGTATCATGCTAGTGTTTATATTGGTCACAGCACAGGGTGGTAGCCACACAGGCTATCATGGTAGTGTTTATATTGCCCACACCTCAGGGTGGCAGCAGCACTAGTGTTTATATTGCCCACACCTCAGGGTGGCAACAGCACAGGTTATCATGTTAGTGTTTATATTGCACACACCTCAGAGTGTCAGCAGCACAGCATATCCTTTTAGTGTTTATACTGCCCACACCTCAGGGTGGCAGCAGCACAGGGTATCATGTTAGTGTTTATGAGTATCCCGCATCCTGCCCTGGCTGCTGTGTGTCCCTGGTCCCAGCGGGTCATTGCAATCTCTCAACCTCCTCTCTGCCTTAAGAGCTTGGGAATCTCTCTGCCTCGTCGCTAAAGACTTCCATCTCATCTGCATCCCTAAGAATCCTTTGTCCTGTGCTCTAAATCCCTCCCTACTAAGGAGTAAAAGAAACTCTCAACCTCCTCTCTGCCTTAAGAACTTGGGAATCTACCTGCCTGGTCACTAAAGACTTCCATCTCATCTGCATCCCTAAGAATCCTTTGCCCTGTGCTCTAAATCCCTCCCTACTAAGGAGTAAAAGAAACTCTCAACCTCCTCTCTGCCTTAAGAACTTGGGAATCTACCTGCCTGGTCACTAAAGACTTCCATCTCATCTGCATCCCTAAGAATCCTTTGTCCTGTGTTCTAAATCCCTCCCTACCAAGGAGTAAAAGAAAGTACGTTGACCCCCTGATAAAACTGTGTACAGAATTGTTCTTTATGACATAAAAACAAGTAGTGTATGTTATAAGTCTCCCTCCTGAGCCAGGTTCCCAGCAGCCAGTTCTAAATCTCACCTTACTCTTAACCTGTCTAGCCTTGGTTCTATTAATTGACCTACTTTTTCTTCTTTATTTCTACTTTGCCAACTAGCTGTAATTCAAGCTATTGTCCACCAGGTGGCACCCTTAACTAGGCTTCTTAAAATCCCTTTTCTCTTCACTAGTATTATATCCCTCATTACTTCTTATTTTCTCTTCATTTTTCTCCTTTTTTCTATTACTACCCCCTCTGTTAGCTATATTCCCTTTCCCCTCTCTACTGTCCTCTGTTAAGTAATTATTTTACTAATACTTCCCACTCACCTGGAATTACCTAGAGCTCGCTACAATCGGTAGCTTTCTGATTGTCTCTGGGATCTCATCTTTTACTTGCTCTATGAACTACTACATCCTCCCTCGTATCTTACTTGACTTACACTTTTTCTTCCTCCCTTAGTGCTTCTATCTGGCTACTTTTCTGACTCCATCCCTGCTCTCCTTCCTTCTATTATTGTGCCTATACCCCTGCACTTGTTCCTTCTAGCTACTGAATACTCACCATACTAGCTTACCTACCCAGGTCTTTTGCCCCTCCCTAGACTCCTTCCCCCTACCTGCCCTATCCCCTCCTCTTCTCACCTCACTTCCTCCCCAAAAGCTTATAGTTGGGTAACCTTGCGTGGCGCCATCTTTAGTATCCCGCATCCTGCCCTGGCTGCTGTGTGTCCCTAGTCCCAGCGGGTCATTGCAATGTAAGTTTTGTTTGTTTCAGCTGCTAAATGCTGCTTATGTCTCACTTGTTATCAAAGTAATCATTGAATGCTAGCTTATGTTTGCTGTATTAGACGTTAAAGAGATCTATATCATGCTGATTATTTAGCGGGTCATTGTAATGTAAGTTCTGTTTTTCTTCTCAACTGCCGAATACTGCTTATTTCTAATGTCGCACTTGATATCAAAGTAATCATTGAATGCTAGCTTATGTTTGCTGTATTAGACGTTAAAGAGGGCTAATATCATCCTGATTATTTAGCGGGTCATTGTAATGTAAGTTCTGTTTTTTTTTTATTCTCAACTGCTGAATACTGCTTATTTCTCACTTATATATCAAAGTAACTATTGAATGGTAGCCTATGTTTATTTTTGCATTAGACGTTAAAAAGCTCTAATTATCATCTTGACTATTTACAGCAGACTAGTCGATTCACCAAACATAGTGCCTCCTCATGGGTTTCTAGCATGCCATCCTTCCTTTCTATGTACGCAGTAGTCCTAGCAGCGCTGCTTTAGTGGGAGGGTCCTGCGCTGGCTCCCGAGACCTACAACTAACTAATTTGCCCATGAGAGCATTAAAAATAAATGTTAAGGGTAGTATCCTCATCTCAGATTGCTTCGCTCTTTAATTGTGGTGAAGGCATTATTAGCTGCCGCTTCACTTTTTAATTGTGGTGAAGGCACTATTAACTGCCATATATTTCAGCTGTATTTGTTCAGTGTATGCCCTAGAAGAACTACCTAATGATGATTTGCACAGGTTAGAGTAGGAACACAAATAGTGAGCCTAATTACTTTTACTCTGATCTCACTACCAACTTTGGACCCAGGACTGTGTCTTTCATACAAGAATAGCTGTCCTAATGTTTAATTTAGCACCAGCATAGACAATGTTTAATTAAAGCCTAGTACCGCTTGCAATTGCTCGTTGTTATCGAGGCTATTACCATTTTATTTCCTCGTAACACTTACAACTATTGAGCCAAGCTGAAGGTGGGAAAATAGAACAGCTAGACCGATTGTAGTTTGAGAGCGGCAATTTCTACCTATGTTGGCATTATCTTTAATTTTATTTTGTCAATACCCACGCCACTGTGATCTAGCCTGCCCTCTTTTGAAAGTGCATTGCGAGGAAACTTGGTAGGGTATGACTAAACGTGGTATTTAGGGCACAGTTGTATGCCGCCTTCCCCATTAAAGCTAAACTAATTGTGAGCGCTGGCTTTTTAACGTGATAGGTTCATAGGTTCATAGATTAGTACTAAGCTAACTGCCCTTGTGAGCCATTTTAAGCCTAGCCAATTATCCCTTGTGAGATTCAAACCCTGCACCTTGTGTTTGTAAGGCAAACACCTTAACCATTAGGCCGCCCTCCCACCCACCTGATAGCTGAAGGGCTTAGTTTGGATACGCTTCACCTGTACTTTTGCTGCTTTACTGATTATTACTGTCATCATCCTCTTAAGACACACCTAATACCTACTAATATAATTTTTCTGAGTTGCTCAGCAGGAATACATAGCTGGCTTTTGATACTTTTATATATGTAAACTACCTGATTCTGCCAACCAAATCGGCTGTGTCTCTCTGTAGTAGTGTATAAATACACCTAACATCTAAACACAAGACCTAATCTTATTTTGTGTTAGACCTAGCTATTATTGTATTACTGATTATATTGGTCCCACTTAAGCAATTGTATGTGTTAAAGGTGCTTTTTAGCAATGTAATTGTCTGCATTTTTCCTTAACTGTGTAAGCTGTACTCTGAAATTGCTACTGGCCATTCACCTGTTATTTTCCTTCTCTAACCTTCATAGCTCTCAACCTCCTCTCTGCCTTAAGAACTTGGGAATCTACCTGCCTGGTCACTAAAGACTTCCATCTCATCTGCATCCCTAAGAATCCTTTGTCCTGTGCCCTACTAAGGAGTAAAAGAAAGTACGTTGACCCCCTGATAAAACTGTGTACATAATTGTTCTTTATGACATAAAAACAAGTAGTGTATGTTATAAGTCTCCCTCCTGAGCCAGGCACCCAGCAGCCAGTTCTAAATCTCACCTTACTCCTAACCCATCTAGCCTTGGTTCTATTAATTGACCTGCTTTTTATTCTTTATTTCTACTTTGCCAACTAGCTGTAATTCAAGCTGTTGTCCACCAGGTGGCCCCCTCAACTAGGCTTCTTAAAATCCCTTTTCTCTTCACTAGTATTATATCCCTCATTGCTTCTTATTTTCTCTTCATTTTTCTCCTCTTTTCTATTACTACCCCCTCTGTTAGCTATATTCCCTTTCCCCTTTCTACTAGCCCCTGCTAACTAATTATTGTACTCATAGCCGGCCTTAGGCATAGGCCAACTAGGCGGCTGCCTAGGGCGCCGCTCTGGTAGGGGCGCTTTTCCAGTATTTATTTGGTGTAGGTAGACCAGGATGGGGGCACCAAGTAATGTGGTGGGGGCACCTTGCAGCCCTTTTGCCTAGGGCGCCAGTTGACCTAAGGCCGCTGGTGATTGTACTAATACTTCCCACTCACCTGGAATTACCTAGAGCTCCTCTACAATCGGTAGCTTTCTTATTGTCTCTGGGATCTCATCTTTTACTTGCTCTAACCCGCTCCGTTCGCCCTGCGGGCTCACTCCGCTCCCCTGCCCTACCACCAAATCCCACCCACCCCCAGAGGTCCTAACCTTATACCTATCAAACCACACCCCTTCTCCATTTCACCTATCACAGTCACACTTCCATCACATAATCTTCTCTATTTTCCCGCCTTTTTTTCTCAACAACTTCCTATCTCTCCCATCTCTCTCTTTTACCTTTCCTGACCCCACCAACTTTACCACTGCACCTATAGTTATAATTTATATCTACCATGTCTATAAATAAACCCTCCACCATAATCCACTTACAAATGTTACTCATACTTACACTTCTACCTCCATTAACTCTTGCCTACCTGTTAACCTCGTATGAGCACCCAGTATATACAAACTTGCTATACCCTACTAAACAATCTACCTCTTCTTCACTAGCCTCTCACACTGACCATTTCAACATTACAGCCATACCCAACTATCTATTACCTAAATACCATAGGACAGCACACATTAGATATAACTTCCCTAATTCCAGAAGGTATCCATTTCTTCTCAGTAAATAGACTAATAATCGATATCTAACACTACTCCACTCCCTAAAGGATGGAGACATTTATCCAAACCCAGGCCCAAACACCTCCATTACCATTCAACTCGTTAACCCAAACCCCTGTACCATTCACCCACTTAAAAAAACCTCCAAACTCACTCTTAATAGCTCACCTCAACACACGTAGCATTAATAATAAAATAACACAACTCCATGCTCTCTTGGAACTCTACTCATTTGATATTATTTGTCTAACAGAAACTTGGTTAAAACCAGTAACAAAAGACAATGAAATTTTACCACCTGGTTACAACATCATACGTCTTGACCGTGTAACCAAGAAAGGTGGTGGAGTAGCTGTTCTATTCAAATCTGATTTTCAAATAACCATCTTTAACCAAAAACCTCCTCAAGACTCAAATGCTGAGATACTTATTACCAAGTTTCAGCTAAACCCAGTCAAATCTATCTATATTATTTGCATCTATGTTCCTCCAGGTAATAACATCACAACCATCGAAAACATCCTTTGTGGGTTATCTCTAAACCTTCCCCAAGAAACCATAATCCTAGGCGATTTTAACATTGATTGGAATGTTTGCAATAACAACTGCCCCACTAACCATATTCATCTCTATGGGTTTACCCAAACTATTAACTCCCCTACTAGAATAAACAAGAATAATAAGAAAGAAAGCACCTTAGATTGGATACTTATTAATAATCAACCCCAGACTTATGAAGCCGGAACCCTCCCTGATGACATAAGCAACCACTCACTAACCTACATTATCAGGCTCAAAACCAATCCACCCATTCAACCCATATTTAGGTCAATTAGAACTAAGAAAAAAATCAACTTAGATCTATTCCTAAGTGACCTTAAAGCATGTAATTGGTCCCCCTTAAAACACCTTTCTCCTGATGAAGCTGTTGATTACTTTAATACTCATTTCCTAAACATACCCAACCACCATGCTCCTACCTGCTCTATCAGGATAAGAACTAAATCTGCTCCATGGCTTACTAGGGAAACAAAGCAAAAAATCTGTCTCAGAAATAAATACTGGAATAAATCACGCTTGACTAAAAACCATGCTGACCTCCAAAACTACAAACAACTGAGAAATGAAACAAAAAAAGCTATATTGTTTAATAAAAAAAACTATTACCCACAATTTCAGCAGACCCACCAGAATAAACCTCAAAAGTTCTTGTCAAGTATTAATCAATTATTGTATCCAAGTCAATCTATCACACCTAACCCTCAAGGCACTGACAAAGACAATCCTAAACAAACTGCTAACGCCTTTAACACCTTTTTCACCAAAGCAATTCAAACTCTTGCCTGTCAGCTCTCTTCTCAAAACATAACAACATCTAATTCTGACTCTAACCCACCTCCTCAATTTCTCTTCCAACCTGTCCCCACAGCATTTATTCTCACCCTTATCCAAAAAAACCATGCACGCCTTCTGCTGACCAACTACCCTCAGAATACCCACAGATAGCAGCCAAATCTATTGTCTACCCCATCTCCATTCTCATCAATAGAACCATCACTGAAGGTTATATCCCCAAACTTTGGAAAGTCTCTCATATTATTCCCCTTCATAAAGGGGGAGACTCCACTGAACTCTCCAACTATCATCCCATAGCCCTACTCTCTCCTTTATCTAAGATCATGGAAAGATGTATCCACAGGCAATTGCTTGACCACCTTCTCCATAATAACCTGCTTTCCAACTCCCAACATGGGTTTCGACCTTCCCATAGAACAACTACTGCCCTCCTTTCCTTTATTGACACTATCAATAACAACCGTAATCTTAACAAGCTCTCCTCTGCACTTTTCATAGATCTGTCCAAGGCTTTCGACATGGTAAATCACACTATACTCATAAACATTTTCAAATCTCTGTCTCTCGACCCACTAGCTATAAAATGGTTCCATTCCTACTTAAATAACAGACATCAAGCTGTGCTCTGGAACAACGTTCTTTCTACCCATCTACCTGTTAATATTGGTGTTCCTCAAGGCTCCATACTGGGCCCTCTCCTGTTTTCTATATTCATCAGTGACCTTCACCAAGTAGTTCCCCAAGCTACATGTATACAATACGCGGATGACTCCACACTTATATGCTCAGCCACATCTGTATCAGAACTTCACTCCCTATCTCAAGACATATTTAACTCTGTAGAAATATGGTTTACAAAGCGCTGTCTCCTATTAAACCCTAAAAAAACTAAACTTCTCCTTTTTACACCTACCAGTAAATCTCCCCCAATAGACTTCACTGTATCATCCAATGATGGTGCACTCATATCCCAAGATCTAACTACCAAACTACTAGGTATCACCATAGACAATAACCTAAACTTTGATGCCCATATCAACAACATTCTGAAAACTACTAATAAAAAAATAGGCTCTCTTTATAGGATCAAATCCTTCCTCACTTGTGCAACTAGAATAACTATTGCCCACACCCATCTAATCTCCACCCTTCTTTATGCCTCACCCATATTTACCAATCTGTCAAAAAATAACCTTAAGAAACTAGAAAACTCCTATAATAGCATAGCCAGATTTGCCACAGGTAACCCATACAGAAAACACCACTGTATTAATCTAAACATCTAGGGTGGCTTGAACTACAGCAGCAGCTGAAATTTAATCAACTGGCCATCGTCCACAAAATACTTTATCAACCTGCCAAAACACCCATCCTGTCTAACCTTATTCACCCCTATGATAACCTGAGATCCCTAAGATCTTCACAAAAATTTCTTGTATATGTCAATAAATCAAACAATAGAGCTGGAGACTCTCTTTTTTCTAATTCTATTGGAAAAACCTGGAACCTACTTCCCTCTATTACTCTGCTTAAAAATAAACTTAAACTCTTCCTGAAAACACATTGGATGTGCCCCTGCTCTAAACCTGACTGACCAAATTACCCTTTATTACTTGAATCAACCTTACCTTCTCATCTCTGAAACTATTTCATCTTAACAACCTTTATGCTTCCTCTCCATCATAGTCTTACTTATTACTGAATTCTCTAACAAGTGTAACATATTACTTCTAGATGTATTACTTAACTGTTTCTCCCTTTCACTCTCCTTCATCTTCCTTTCTTATCTACATCTATACTATATTTTCTTTCTTTTCTTAGCTATTATTCTTTTTCAACAATTAAATGTAACTTCATTTAATTATACTAAGTCTATTCAAATATGTGTAACCTTCTTTATATGTACTTTATAAATTTGCAACCTCATATTATTTCTCTTTTCTTTACAGAAAATGTATTTGCATTCTAAATATGTACTTCTGTAGATGTGAATTTTATTTGAAATGTGTGGAGCTTTTCTCCCCGGGCCTCTACTGAAAATGGACATATATCCAGCTAGACTAGCCCGGTCAACAAATGTAAAATAAAATAAAATAAATAAAATAATAAATTTATATTGCCCACACCTCAGGATGGCAGCAGCACAGGGTATCATGTTAGTGTTTATACTGGTCACACCTCAGGGTGGCAGCAGCACAGGTTATCATGTTAGTGTTTATATTGCCCACACCTCAGGGTGGCAGCAGCACAGGTTGACATGTTAGTTTTTATATTGCCCACACCTCAGGGTGGCAGCAGCATAGGTTATCATGTTAGTGTTTATACTGCTTGCACCTCATGGTAGCAGCAGCACAGGTTATCATGGTAGTGTTTATACTACCCACACCTCAGGGTGGCAGCAGCACAGTGTATCATGTTAGTGTTTATACTACCCACACCTCAGGGTGGCAGCAGCACAGTGTATCATGTTAGTGTTTATACTACTCACACCTCAGAATGTCAGCAGCACAGGATATCATGTTAGTGTTTATATTGCCCACACCTCAGGGTATCAGCAGCCCAGGGTATCATATTACTTTTTATGTTGCTCACACCTCAAGGTGGCAGCAGCACAAGTTATCTTGTTAGTGTTTATATTGGTCACACCCCAGGGTGGCAGCAGCACAGGTTATCATGTCAGTATTTATATTGCCCACATCTCAGTGTGGCAGCAGCACAGGTTATCATGTTAGTGTTTATACTGCTCACAACTCAAAGTGGCAGCAGCACAGGGTATCATGTTAGTGTTTATGTTGCTCACACCTCAGGGTGGCAGCAGCACAGGTCATCATGTTTGTGTTTATACTGCCCACACCTCAGGGTGACAGCAGCACAGGGTATCATGTTAGTGTTTATACTGGTCACACCTCAGGGTAGCAGCAGCACAGGTTATCATATTAGTGTTTATATTGATCACACCTCAGGGTGTCACCAGCACAGGTTACCATGTTAGTGTTTATATTGGTCACACCTCAAGGTGGAAGCAGCACAGGGTATCATGTTAGTGTTTATATTGGTCACACCTCAAGGTGGAAGCAGCACAGGGTGTCATGTTAGTGTTTATACTGGTCACACCTCATGGTGGCAGCAGCACAGGGTATCATGTTAGTGTTTATATTGGTCACACCTCATGGTGGCAACAGCACAGGTTATCATGTTAGTATTTATATTCCCCACACCTCAGGGTGGCAGCAGCACAGGGTATCATGTTAGTGTTTATATTGCCCACACCTCTGGGTGGCACAGCACAGGTTATCCTGTTATTTTTTATATTGCCCACACATCAGGGTGGCAGCAGCACAGGTTATCATGTTAGTGTTTATACTAGTCACACCTCAGGGTGGCAGCAGCACAGGGTATCATGTTAGAGTTTATATTGCCCACACCTCAGGGTGGCACAGCACAGGTTATCCTGTTAGTTTTTATACTGCTCACACCTCAGGGTGGCAGCAGCACAGGTTATCATGTTAGTGTTTATATTGGTCACACCTCAAGGTGGAAGCAGCACAGGGTATCATGTTAGTGTTTATATTGGTCACACCTTAGGGTGGCAGCTGCACAGGTTATCATGTTAGTGTTTATATTGCCCACGCCTCTGGGTGGCAGCAGCACAGGGTATCATGTTAGTGTTTATATTGCCCACACCTCAGGGTGGCAGCAGCACAGGGTATCATGTTAGTGTTTATACTGCCCACACCTCAGGGTGACAGCAGCACAGGGTATCATGTTAGTGTTTATATTGGTCACACCTCAGGGTGGCAGCAGCACAGGGTATCATGTTAGTGTTTATACTGGTCACACCTCAGGGTGGCAGCAGCACAGGGTATCATGTTAGTGTTTATATTGTCCCGACCTCAGGGTAGCAGCAGCACAGGTTATCATGTTAGTGTTTATTTTGGTCTCACCTCAGGGTGGCTGCAGCACAGGTTATCATGTTAGTGTTTATACTGGTCAAACCTCAGGGTGGCAGCAGCACAGGGTATCATGTTACTGTTTATACTGGTCACACCTCAGGGTGGCAGCAGCACAGGTTATCATTTTACTGTTTATGTTGCTCACAGCTCAGGGTAGCAGCTGCACAGGGTATCATGTTAGTGTTTATATTGCTCACACCTCAGGATGGCAGCATCACAGGGTATCATGTTACTGTTTATATTGCCCACTCCTCAGGGTGGCAGCAGCACGGGGTATCATGTTAGTGTTTATATTGGTCACACATCAGGGTGGCAGCAGCACAGGTTATCTTATTAGTGTTTATATTGCCCACACTTCTGGGTGACAGCTGCACAGGTTATCATGTTAGTGTTTATATTGCACACATCTGAGTATGGCAGCAGCACAGGGTATCATGTTAGTGTTTATATTGGTCACACCTCAGGGTGGCTGCAGCACAGGGTGTTATGTTAGTGTTTATATTGCCCACACCTCAGGGTGGTAGCAGCACAGGATATCATGTTAGTGTTTATATTGGTCACAGGGTATCATGTTAATGTTTATATTGCTCACACCTCAGGATGGCAGCAGCACAGGGTATCATGTTAGTGTTTATATTGGTCACACCTCAGGTTTGCAGCAGCACAGGTTATCATGTTAGTGTTTATATTGGTCACACCTCAGGGTGGCAGCAGCACAGGGTATCATGTTAGTGTTTATGTTGCTCACACCTCAGGGTGGCAGCACAGGGTATCATGTTAGTGTTTATCCTGCTCACACCTCAGGGTGGCAGCAGCACAGGTTATCATGTTAGTGTTTATATTGATCACACCTCAGGGTGTCACCAGCACAGGTTATCATGTTAGTGTTTATATTGCACACCTCAGGGTGGCAGCAGCACAGGGTATTATGTTAGTGTTTATATTGCTTACCAGTCTTGAGGATGCCAGTGACCTCAGTAAGTAGTTCGGCCAGATCAAACCAGGCATCCACTTTCTGAACTGGGCCAGGGTTAAGGTTTGCACTCATTAGTAAGGATGGGTAGTGGGACTGCCCCCTGCATCACCTTACTAATATGTGCTAACCCTAAGCTTGCCCGTAATCCCAAGTCTACACTTTACCGTAGAAACCCCCTTTCTGTAAAATTATCAGTACACAACACACTCAGGCACACACCATATACAGCAGCACACATGCAGAGTACTAAATCTGTCCCCTTACTCCCCCCCCCAACTCTAACCTCAATTCGCAAACACTCACAATTGCATAGTCCCACCCCTAATTAAAACATTTTCTGCATATCCTTAAGCCCACTCTTACCTTGCCCACACACTGTTGTTCTTCCATTTCCTGACATCTGCAAGATTCGACCATGTAAACTCTTAACATATTTTTCAGGCCATTTACTCTGTCAACAAAGTTCAGAGTCAACATAGTGAAGAACTCCTAGATATATAAAACACTAAAACAGAACTCCAGTGTCTGGATCAGTGAACTTTATTAAAACCACTATGGGTTTATAGCCTGTCTGTTGTTTTCTTTTAATAAAGTCTCTGTTCATTGAACTGGAAGCTAGATTTATGCTGTGTTTTACTTAGAATGGTCTAAGCACTGGCCAGGTGGTAATTCACTTCCATGCAGTGTGGTCATGTGTATTTATCTGTATTAATATGTATGTATATATCTAGGCCTAGATATAAAAACAGATATATACATGTATACTTATATACATATACATAAACATAAATTGGTCAATTACCAGTTGGTCAACAGGAGAATTCTAAGAGCATTTTGGTCAATTGCCCAGCACATTATCAGATAGGACTGTAATTTAGTAAAATTACATAATATCAAAGATTTGGAAGTTTCTCCTTTTCCCCCCTGTTATACGATCTCAAAGTAAGTATATATATTGATTGAGGGTGCTTGCCACCTTGTGTAAGCAATTTTGTTTATTTTTATGTATTGTCAAATGTGTCAGATTCGATATTGTGTGATCAACTGAACGGGATTTAATGGCAGTTCTGTTGACCGCTTCTCACATAGTTGTATGTATGTTTATTTGAAAACAAAGTGAGAATATTAGTCAGCTGGAAAAAAGACAGAATTTAGAGAACACTTTTTTATTTTATGTTGTTGGTAAGGGGCACATTTCTAAGTGTTGATGCACTGTGGAAGGCTGCAATTATAGACAAGATAAGTGGTGTAAATGTGACAGTGGTGTGAAGTAATTTTGCATATTCAGTATAAAAATCTGTAGCACGAAGCTAATGACCTGATGTCTGACATAGAATTATTGTGTCTGCTTGAAATACACAGTGATTGCAAAGATAAAACTACAAGAAAACTATTTCTTATAAAAATAAAAGCACATTCTTGTTGAAAATAAAAATTTGCAGAACTGAAATGTGTGGAGATGAATCTGATAATGGAATTACGTAACCTTCAACTGCTAATACCTGTTTTGATTTATATAAGCTGTACCTTTGTGAGAAAGTTTCTGTTAGTTAAACCTCGTTTCATTTTTACTGGACCCTGTCAGTCGTGATTCGTTGTTTTATAGTGTACCTACAGACGCTACAGCCTGTAGAAGTGTGTTTTGTAGTTATTTATTTACAAAACAATATGCTGTGCGTGAGAACATGTTATAGGTCACATGGGAATGTGTTATTGCTGAATCCAGTGCAAATCACAAAACAAGGGATGCAGAAGGAATGCAGTATACCTCTGAACACCCAGCATAGTGTTAAATATCTTTGGGAGGAACAAGTGATCATTTATTGCAAAAGATTAAGAGATGTGCTCCTATTAATTGCAATCAGCAGAGCAGCAGCAAAGCATCAGTGTTTGTTCCTCGGTGGCACAGTCTGGAATCTGTTCCCGAGTGGTGATAAAGCTTGAACAAATCTATCAGTTGATTTGACTTTTATGTTTTTTTTAGGAAACGTTACTTTCTTTCCATTTTTTGTTTTAAATTGAATTGAAAGATAACATGGGAAGTAAAAAGGGAGCTTGTGCAAGCATCAGTCAATGCAGTTGTGTTGCTTGTAGGAATAGGATGCACATCCAACTAGAAAACTTTTAAATATGTTGACCAAAAACATAAATACATCTATAACAGGCAACAATTCATTTGGACTGAGTTACACTTCAGAAATCTTTAATAAAGGAAGCCAATGTGTAACCCGGTTCATTTTGTACCACTTCTACTTGAAAGGAAAACTTGTTTAGAGTAACAGATGTTTAGATTTTGACTTCTGCCATGAACCTGTATCCCGAGTAAAGGTCTGCTACCATGTTTTCAGTTTTACTGTTGCTCATTATAGGTAAGATATCCCAGAGTGATTGCTTTTGTGCTAGTAGGAGTGTTTAAGGTATACTAGAAGCAAAGTACTTAATGCCCCCCTGCAAAGTGTTTTTTTTATTTTATTTATTTTACATTTCTTTACTGGGATGGTCCGACTGGGACAGTGCCCCTTTTCAGCAGAGCCCGGGGAGAAAAGCTCCAGTCTAAGCTTACTTACAAATTATTTATTTATTTATTTATTTGTTTATTTATTTATTTATTTGCAGTTTGTTTTCCAGGATAGTCCATTGGGCTACAAGGAGCCCATTTTCAATGGAGTCCTGGGAAGAAAAGCTCCAGAGAAATACAAATACATAGTACAGAAAAAGCACAAATCCATAATATACATTTCAGTTAAATGTTAAACACATATTTTGTATAGTACAAACCCATATTGCACAATTCGAATAGATGTTACATAATACAGAAACAAAAGATTTTCATTAGGAAAATTACATCAGGTAATTTTTTTTTAATTATCACAAGTAATAGAAATTCTAAACAAAATTGACAAAAAATTGAGTGTTAACACATTTAAAGGATAAAAATGTAAATATATGTATATATATATATATATATATATATATATATATATATATATATATGTATATATATATATATATATATATATATATATATACATAGTATCAAATACATGGTTGAATGTATATATGTGGAGGAGCATAACATTAGTTAGGAAATTAAGTAGGGAGAATCAGTTTGGCAAAGTAGTGCATAGTTAGTAATACTTCCGTGCTACATACATTCTGTGCTTACTGCCAGAAAGATAGTCCTTACTGATGAAAAATGACAGTCTGTTTCAGCACTTTCACAACATCTGCAACATTGGTGATCATGCCTGGGGAACATTTTTGCTAGCATACTTCAGGTGAAGAAGGATGGATTTGGGACCATCCAGGTGAAAATATGAGGGTATAATGATGAGGTGGATAACCATAGAGAGGTCAGTATCAGAGAACCTTCAGTGTCCACCAGATCCTTCTCCAAACACTGTCCATTTCTTACCCAAGATAAATTTCATGTCACCTTGTGATCCATGAAAAACAGTTTCTCTACCCCATCCCCTAACTCTAACCTTGTAGTATGTCTCACCAATTCCATCAGTAATCCTGAAACACTTCATCAGTGCTCTGAATATCAACTTTAACACGATGAGTCACAATTCATTGAAATGCTGACATCTGCTTTAACTTGGGTCCTGCAGTGTGCGAGGGATATATTTCCTCGCTCCTTTTTGATTGATGAATTACAATTTGATGGACTTCAGATGGCAGTCAATGTGTCATCTAGAACCCAGTTGGCATTAGATAGTGCAACTGTCTTACCTCAGGCTGGTGAGAAGCATACTGTAATAAGCCATGTCTTTTGCAATGACAAGAATGTCTGCACACCACCTTTCCTTAGCTCCCTTTAGGTAATTATTGCTTAACCAGTCATCCTCCCACAACATGAACTTGAGTGCTAACTGCCTTGGAAGGGAATCAACTTTTCCTCCTCTAGAAACTGCATTCCTCTGACCAGTTTCCCTACAATCCAGTGGGTCCATTTTTACTTGCTAATTGTTAACTGCAGCCCCCCAGTAACAGAAGGAGTTTCCACTCCACTCTATGACAAGTCATATTTTACAAAGCATGCATTAGGGTGCCTGTAATGTTAGGCTTTTCCAAATATGCTGTGTTTGAGAATAGTAGGGAACTCTTGAAACCATTACAAAGGCACAGCAATTTCTGTTGCAGCACCTGAATACATAATTAACAACTAACTCACTTTCCTTAAAAAAAAAGAAAATATTTCATCCATCTTCCATGGTGTATGAAAGTTCTGAGCTATCCATTGTATAAACAGTGCAGTAAGAGCCACTAGCATGTACCTGCTAAGGTCAAGAAACTGCAAACCTCCCACCGATTTACCCAACATCTTCACTCCAGCCCAGACATAGGGTCATTAATGCCCCCCCAAATCAATGTTTTCTCCCCTCATCTCCCACTGCCTTTCCTATGGAACTCAGTATTGCCTTCTGCCCCAAGAAAGATTTGTCCATAACTGTTGTATACATTTATTTTATCATTTAATAGGTAAAATGTCTCCAATTCCCTTGTAGGTTTGTATTCCATCTTCAGAGTCTGTATTTTATGCAGTTTATTTTTAATATTAGCTGTTTTTATATTGTAGTTAGAGCAGGAAACTGTTGGTATCAAGTCGCATGCTTACAAATTGACTGTTAACTGTGCAGAATTGTTGAGTGCCCCCAGGGGCTCAAAGCCAGTGGCTCCATAACTAAGATAAGAAGACAACAGAAAAAGAAAGGTTTGTATTCCATCTTCAGAGTCTGCATATTATGCAGTTTATTTTTAATATTAGCTGTTTTTTTTTGTCTTGTAGTTAGAGCAGGAAACTGTTGGTATCAAGTCACATGCTTACAAATTGACTGTTAACTGTGCAGAATTGTTGAGTGCCCCCAGGGGCTCAAAGCCAGTGGCTCCATAGCTAAGATAAGAAGCCAACAGAAAAAGAAAGCAGCCCAGCATTGTTCTACACTTGACCTCAAAATTAGAGGAAATCTTTGCACTCCAGTTCACACCTGCCTTAGAACTGGAGTAAACTAATCTGTCATAGATTCTTCAAAGAAACCGAGTTTTCCTAAAACTCTAAACAAACATGGCCAAGTAATTATATTGAATGCTTTTTAGCATCCAGTCCCTAAACAACAATGGACACTGTCAGGAAAATGGCTTTGTTTTTTTTTTTGCTTCATTCTTTCCATTTTACCCTAGTGCCCCCTGGGTCTACCAGCCTCTCTTCCACCCCCCCAGGCTGTGTCTGTTTTAAGGATGGGGCCAGCGTGGAACCTAAGGTCATATTGGTGGGTTATGCTGTTCACTGCTTCTACTGGGGGATTTTTTTTTTCATTTATGATCTACCCTTTGATTCTCCCCTCCTCTGCATTGGCCTGTTACATCCAAGGGCTACTCCCAACTATGGACCATGCCTTCCCACACAGCATACTTAGATGATTGTGCTCCCACCCTAGAATGGGCATACTCCTGTCTCCCTCCCAGTGCTTCAGACACCCAAGCTGCTAATTGAAACTTGGTTGCCTAGGCTGTAGTTAGGACTTTATCTCTCTATGCCACTGTGCTGGTTGGAAGTGGCCATTGTTAGTGCATTACAGACACATGCACATTCACACAGAGTCCAGCTTAACCATCACCAGGTTTTATGTCTCTCACCTCTTCTGGAAATTGATTTTGTAGACACTCCACAACATTGCCTTAGTGGAGGGTGTGACAAAGGGAGATACTGCCAGCCCAGCTATCTTGAATTTTGTAAATAATTATATGGCATTCATGAATATCAACATGAGCTATATAAGATGCTTGTGTTGCAAATGTATTAGAACTGTATGTCATGTGCATGTCAACCTGGTCTGTACAGGCATGTGTTAAAAAAAAGATATTTTTGTTAAGTACTGAGCTTAAAAATGTATCCACAGTGTGTCATACTGGAATAGAACAGAAATGTACATGCACTATTATAACTGTTTAAATGTATATATTTTAATAGTGGAAACTGGAACACAGGAGGTTAATTTCAATCCAGCAGCATTTCAAGAACAATAATTGAAATTAAATTACTTTATGGCTAGGCCATAAAAAAGATGTTATCTTTCAGTTTCAATGCAGTAAGGAGACACAATGTCTAAAACTAGGGAACTTTCTGTATTTTCTTTAGTGTGAAGTAATTGCAAGATTTGAAATATGAAGGAATGCCATCTTTTTATGACTTCCAGCATCCCCCCAAAGATCTGAGGTTTATGTATTTTCACAGGTAGATGCTAAATACTGCCAGATACCAGCAGTGGGGGTTTCACCTGGGATAGAGTCAGATGACATTCTGCAAGCTATCCCAGCAGTAATTTTTGAGATATTGATGTAAAAAGTCTCTTAGAGAGACACAGCATTCTGGATTCTGACTTTGACTTGACAACAATAGCTACAGAAGATCCATTCACCACATCTGCCTTGCTCTGTAAGTAAATTTCTAGGGAATAGTAACTGTCTTGGATATAGTCAGGAATATAGCAAAGCTTAGTTTAGATATTTTTCTTCATTTATTTGAGACTGTCCTGCAATGTTAATTTAAATATTTCCTATGATTTTGAACTCTAATGCCACTGTAAATATATATTTAGTATTGTCTTGTTATTTTATTATTTATTATTAAATATATTTAAACATTTCTTTGTGGCTGATCTGTCGAGAGATATTTAACTTTTGAAAGTACTTGGATATTTATTTGGTGACACTGTGGGCCACTCCTAATAGCCTTGCTCTTGGTCAAACTACCATTTGCATTAATAGTAACATTACACAGTAAGATTGGACACCCTTTGTTAAGTGCCTTAAATTAGCTGATAAGGAGCTGGCTGGTGGCAGTGATAACTACCTTTTAGTTTGGGCAAAAGGGGGCATAGTTAGTAAACCTATGCCAGCCTTTCCCAGGTGTGTGTGTGTGTGTGTGTGTGTGTGTGTGTGTGTGTGTAGAAATCAAACCTCAAAGAGTGTGTGTGGCTACTTGGGCAGGGACACGAAGCACTGGTTGGACAGAGAGGGTGCTGAAGTTCTGGGCTTGGCCACTCAACTGAGATATCAGCTGTATAGCTGTGCCAGTGGAGAGTCTTACTGGGGATCTGGGGAAAGAGGGAGAAACCAGCCCTGGACTGACTCAGGTCTCTGTGTGCTCTTAAGGGAAATTGCACTTGATGCAGAGAGCTGCATCTAATAATACTGTATGTGTACCTTACCATCCTGTCAGTTAACATCCCCCACTGGTGCCAGTGATGAGGATTGAGGCTCTTTGATTACTGGTCCAGTGGTGGGTCATCAAAGAGGGAATTAAAATAAAATATATTTTCCTTTTCTTTATGAGACAGGGAATGTAAGAAGATAAATATTTGTCAAACAGTTTGCGAGTACACCTCACAGGCTGTGAATCATATTTGTACAAACATATGGACACTGTAGCTTAATCACAACCTGTGGTGTGCACGCATTTAATATTAGTAAATGTGCACACAAAGATACTGTCACTTAATCACACCCAGTGGTGCTCAAACATGTAGTATTAGTACATGTGTACATATATACACTGCCACTTAATTACAGCCTGTGGTGCACAAATATGTAGTATTACTGCCCATGCACACACAGACACTGTCATTTAACTTCAGTCTGTGGTGCAGACATACATAATATTAGTATCTGTGCACACAAAGATACTGTTACTTAATCACATCCTCTAGTGGTGAATCATGTAGTACTACTACCTGTGCACACATAGATACTGTCACTTACTACATGTGTGTGCATCACGGCCTGCAATTATTAATACCTGTGCACTCATAGATACTGTCAGTTAATCACAGCCTGTGATATGCACATATGTAGTATTAGTACCTGCACATACACAGATACTGTCAATTAATCACAGCCTGTGGTACATACATTATGTAGTATTAGTACTTGGGCACTCACAGATACTATAACTTAATCACAGACTGTGGTATACACACATGTAGTATTAATACCTGCACACATAGATACTGTAACTTAATCACAGCCAGTGGTGCACATTTAATACCTGTACGCACAGATACTGTAACTTAACCATAGCCTGTGATGTACACAAAAGTAGTATTAGTACACATGCACACAGAGATACCATCACTTAATCATAGCCTGTGGTATACACAATGTAGTACTAGCATATATTTACACACATATACTATCAATTATAGCCTGTGGTGCACACACATGTAGTATTAATACCTGTGCACATACAGATACTGTCACATAATCACAGTCTGTGGTAAACACACACATGTAGTGTTAGCATCTGGCACATACAGATACTGTAACTTAACCAAAGTGTATGGTGCACACACACACACACACACACACACACACACACACACACACACACACACACACACACACACACGTGATATTATTATCTTGGCACACAAAGACACTGTAACTTAATCACAGCCTGTGGTGCACCACATGTACTATTAGTACCTGAACACAGACAGATAATGACACTTAATCACAGTGTGTGGAACATACATATGTAGTACTAGTACCCTGGCACACACAGATACTGTAGCTTAATCACAGCCTGTGGTACACACACACATGTAGTATTAGTACCTGGGCAAGCACAGATACTGTAATTTAATCACAGCCTGTGGTGCACACACATGTAGTATTAGTATCTGTGCACACAAAGACACTGTCAAGTAATCACAGCTTGTGATGCACACAAATATAGTATTAGTAGCTGTCCACACATATATACTGTCACTTAATCACAACCTGTGGTAGGCACGTGTAATATTAGTACCTGCACATCCACAGACACTGCCACTTAATCATAGTCCGTGATGCGCACATATGTAGTAGTACCTGTGTACACACATATACTGGCACTTAATCACAGCCTGTGGTGCACACAAATGTAGTTTTTAGTACCTGTACATACAATGATACTGTCACTGAATCATAGCCTGTGGTGCACATACTGCAGTATTAGCACCTGTGCTTACACAGGTACTATCACTTAATCGCTGCCTGTCGTGCACACACATGTAGTATTAATACATGTGCACACAGATACTGTAACTTAATCACTGCCGGTGGCACACACACACACACACACACACACACACACACACACACACACACACACACACACACACACATAGAATTAGTACCCACACACACAGGCACTATCACATAATCACAGCCTGTGGTGCGCAGACATGTAGTATTAGTACCTCTGCATACACAGATACTGCCACTTAATAACAGCCTGCGATGCACACACATGCAGCAATAGTACCTGTGCACACACAGATACTGTCACTTAATCACAGCCTGTGGTATAGATACACATGTAGTACTTGTACCTGGCACACGCACGTACTGTAACGTAATCACAGCCTATGATGCACACGCATGTATTATTAGTACCAGTGCGTGCTCGCTCATGCGCACACACACACACACACACACACACACACACACACACACACACACACACACACACACACACACACACACACTGTCACTTAATCACAGCCTGTGATGTGCATAAATGTAGTATTAATATCTGTGCTCACACAGATACTGTAACTTTATCACACACTGTGGTGCACACACATGTAGAATTAGTACCTAGCCACACACAGATAATGTCACTTAATCACAGCCTGTGGTGCACACACGTAGTATTAATACCTGCACACACAGATAATGTAACTTAATCACAGCCTGTGGTGCACACACATGTAGTATTAGTACATGTGCAAACACAGATACTGTCACTTAATTACAGCCAGTGAAGCACACAGATGCAATTTTTAGTACCTGAACATAAATATACACTGTCATTTAATTACAGCCTGTGGTGCACACACATGTAGTATTAGTACCTGTGCACAGACAGATATTGACACTTAATCACAGCCAGTGGTATACACTCACATGTAGTATTAGTATCTGTGCACACACAGATACTGTAACTTAACCACAGCATGTAGTGCATACATATGTAGTATTAGTACCTGGGCACACAGGGATACTGTAATTTAATCACAGCCTCTAGTACCTGTGCACAGACAGATACTGACACTTAATCACAGACTGTGGTACACACACATGTAGTATTAGTACCTGGGCCCACATAGATGTAAATTAATCACAGCCTGTGGTGCACACATGTAGTATTAATACTTGCGCACACAGGTACTGTAACTTAATCACAGCCTGTGGTGCACACACATAATAATAGTAACTATGCACACACATATATTATCACTTAATCAAAGCCTGCATTACATACATATATAGTATTTGTACCTGGCCACACACAGATACAGTAACTTAATCACAGCCTGTGGTACACAGACATGTAGTATTAGTACCCCTGCACACACAGACATTATCACTTAATCACAGCCCATGATGCACACACATGTAGAATTAGTACCTGTGCACACACCAATACTGTCACTTAGTCACAGCCTGTGGTAAAAAAAAATGTTGTTTGATGTTGATTGTCTTTTCACAGCTAGCTTTATCTGACCTTGCCTACACTCTAATACCATCCATACACTCCTTCTTTTCTTCCATTTTTTTTCCTATTGTTTCTGCACCTGGATTGTAAATCCCAGCCCACATCTCCCATGATGCCTTGCGTAATTTAAAATGGCACTGTGAACTTGGCACTCTTTCTTTCTCCTTTTCTGCTTCAACCCACCAAAGGACTGGCTTGTTGGTGATGTACGAGCAGCCTTAATGACTAGGATACTGCATGTTTGCTGTTTTTTTAACCATTTCTGAAAACTAGGTAAGCCAACATTCATTGTGGATAAACTGCTTGGGCTCTTAAGTTAATCCATACAGAAAAATGCAATTTGTATAGTATTGTGTACTTTGGCTGATGTATATCTATAATAACTAGGCAGCAACACAATATATATGAAAAGATAAAAGAGAAAAACAAAAGCTCCAGTAACACCACTGCAACTTGTACATGAGAGCAATTATGTGTGACCTCTTGTGTACTGACTGAATAGGTCAGCTTGTTAATTAGACAGCGAAATGTACTGTTCTTTTAAGAAAACTGCTTTTGCTAGAAATACTATATATTTGCCTAGGGAATTATATACCTACTGCTTCTGTTTTTTAATGCTTGTTAAAGTGTCAATTATCGCATAAACCTCATTGCATTAGTTTGTATTTATTACCATTTCCTTGTTGGAATAAAGGTATAAGTCAATTCTCAGCTTTGATATTTCTTTTTACTGCAAGAGTACTGACATATTTTATTGCTGTTTTACTGTTTCACTGCAAGAATAATGCCATATTTTATTTTATTGTGCTGTTACTAATTATGTGGATTGTCTGCAAGCTCTATAGTCTTAAATTGTACTCTGCTACTTATTTGCATAACTGCTAGTACTCTGCTAATTATTTGCATTATGTCAGTATAGACATTCCTTCCCTTCTTCAGCTCCCCTCTTTCTCTACAGAAATCATCCCTCCAGACCTACAAACTATCCTTTCCTCTTATGCTTGCACACTCTCCTATTTCCTCCTGCTTCTCTCTTTCTCTGTCCAACCTCTCCCCTAACTCAACCCTGTTAGCCTAACGTTTGATTAATCTTTACTTTTTATCAGGCAGTACACTCAGCCTTGTCCTCCCCCCTTCACCAGCTGAACAAGGGGGTCCATTGGAAACAAAATAGGAATACCAAAATGTCAACACCCAAGGGGAACCCATTGACTTCTTCCTGCAAACTCAAAAACTTGTATTGAGATAGTTTTAATGTATGTAAAACTGACTTGTATATTGAGATACCAAACGTTTTACACCTATGGTCCCTTGTACATCACCACAGCCATTTTCTAACCCCTCTCCCCCTGTACACTAGTCACTGCACTCCTTATCCATACTAGCCTTTCCTAGTCTCCTAGCTGAACTATAGCTACTGCAAAGGAACTCTTTGCCTTTCAGTACTTTTACAAGAATTCCACTGTTTAATTATACCTAGTAATATATTGTCCTATTATTATAAGCTCCAGCATCACTTTAGCTTCCACACTGCCTACTCGCTACTAGCCATACCTGCATTCAATCTCCTGAGTCTTTGCTACTCCTAATATTCTGTTTCTCTTCCTATACCCACATGCTACAAAAAGCACTCTACTGTAGTTAACTCTGCCAGTTGATTGTTTTTTCACAGCTAGCTCTAGATGACCTGGGCCAGCCCGCTCCATCCCCCTTGCTGCTCTTAAGGTCACTCCACTTCCCTACCCTACCCCCATTCCCACCCACCCACCCTTTCATGTAATTTATAGTTATCCACACCTAAACCCTCCCCTAAAACCATCCAGTCAGAAAGTAAAGGAACTAAACCTCACCCACAATAACAAACTCAACCTCTACTTTACTACTTTAATAAAATCATAAGATTAGATACACATCCACAGTTTCCTGTACAGCTACTTCATCTGACTCAAACCTATATCCCTCTCCCAACCAAATATAAACTACTTTCCCCTTTACTCCTTCTCACTCAGCTAAATAGCAACAAGTCCCAAATACACTCCTTATATGCCTCATCTATCATAACTCTGTCAGTACTAACACACCTCACCTTATACCAATATAACCTCAATCTGAACCAATGTAGTAAACCACCTACTCAGATCTTCTCCATCATACCTACCCAAATATCATTTCACATCTCTTCTTCAGTCTACAATCACTCTAACTTATAGCTAACTCCATTTAGGATTCTACATAATTCCTGAAAAGGATGAGCTTCCATACAATGTAACCTATTCATCACCAAATATTTCCAGACTATTGTGAACATTTCTTCACAAATAATATTTGTGGAGACATGCATCCAAATCGTGGTCTTTCAGCCAAGCCAATAGGTAATGTGAATCAGGCCAAACTTACCCTAACCCCCCTTAGACAATTTGCCGACCTCTTAATCCTCAACATTAGCATTAGAAGTATGCTAAACAAAATTGACGAATTGCACGCAGCTCTGTCAGTCTATTCCCCAGATATTGTACTCCTTAAAGAAACATGGCTTAAGCCACATAACAAAGACAGTGAACTACTCTAAACAGGCTACAACCTCCTCAGAAAGGACCACACATCCAAAAGAGGGGGTGATGTTGCCCTGATTTTCAAGAATAACCTTAAGGTTGACCTTATAAACATAAACACCCCTACTTTCAAGAATGCCAAAACCCTATTCACATAGATAAAAATTAACCCTCAGAACAACTTAACATACTAGGCTCATACATCCTTCCCAGGGACAATACTAATACACTAGAATCCATAACCCACTGGGCATCGGAATCCCTCCCCTATGAAACACTCAGGTGATTTCAGTATAGACTGGGCATTAATAAATTCAGCCCTCACCTCTACTCATATAACCCTACATGGCTTCACTTAGATCATCCAAACCCCAACCATAATTGACAAAGCCACCAAATAGAATCCATTTTAGACTGGATCCTCACTAATCGCCCATCCATGACCCAATACTCCGGCACACTGTCTGACACCTTAAGTCACCACCTCCCTACTTTCCTGTTAAGACAACAAATCAAGCCCACTAAAAGTAGCTCATTCAAACAAATATGCTACAAAAAAAACTTTAGAGCAGAGGACCTAATAACAACACTAAACCACTGCAACTGGTCCCCTCTACTTAGCCCCCCTAGGTAAAAATAGATAAAAAAAGAACATTACTCCAGTATACAAACTAAGCACAAAGCTAGCCCTCAAAAATTTTGGGCTGCCATGAATAAAATTCTCCAACCTGGTAAGACTGGCACCCCAGTCCCAAACATTGACACATCTATAAGCAACATTGCAACACAATTCAATGAATATTTTACCAACTCCATTCTCAAACTATCGACAAATTCTTCACCCACAACCCTCACAAACCTACCAAGCTCCCTATCTGACCAAAACTGCTTCTCCTTTCAACCAGTCCAGACCAGTACAATCCTCAGATACCTGTCCAACTTAAGACCCACTACCCTGGCTGCTGATAATCTCCCAGCAGAATACCTCTGAATCACAGCCAAAGCTATCTCATACCCTATCTCTATAATCATAAACAGGTCAATCTCTGAGCATAAAGTCCCAAGCCTCTGGAAAATCTCACATATAATACCGCTACACAAAGGGGAAACTTGACTGAATTATCCAACTACTGACTGATAGCCATACTATCCCCACTCTCAAAAATCCCTGAGAAATGCATACATTCCCAATTACTAAAATACCTTCGCTCTAACAATCTCCTAGCCAAAACTCAGCATGGGTTTTGACCATGCCACAGCACCACCACTGCCTTCATCAGTTTCACCAACCATGTTAATCAACAGCGAAATGTAGGCAATGTGGTATCAACTGTCTTTTTAGACCTCTCTAAAGCATTTGATACAGTCTCCCACAACAAATTATTGCCTGTTCTCTCAGTGCTTAAAATAAATAAGTCTGTACTCCTGTGGTTAAGGACTATCTTTCTAACTGGCAATAAGCTGTTAAGTGGCAGGACACTCTATCCCCTCTACTACCCGTCAACCTAGAAGTGCCTCAAGGATCCATACTCAGCCTCCTGCTCTTCTCAGTATTCACAAACAACCTTCATAAAGCCACCTTTCATGTGAGCTTAGTCCAATACGCCGACGACTCTACCCTAATCTGCTCTGCCCCCCTCTCTACAACTTCTACAGAAAATAACCCAAGAATCCTTCACAGCTGTTGAAACCTGGTTAGCAGACTGCCAGTTGATACTTAACCCCCAAAAACCCAGCTTATGCTGTTTCATCCCTCCAAAGCTATAGACCCCCATTCCCTCTTTTACAGTTATTGCCTCTGTCAACACCCATAACACACTAGTTGCACATACCAAGCTATTTGGTGCCATCATCAACCAAAACATGAAATTCAACAAACACATAACTCACACCATAACAAAAGTGCACAAAAAACTAGGCACACACTACAGATGTAAAAACTACCTGACCTCTAATAGTAAAACTACCATAGCAAGAACCCACCTACTCCCCACATTACTCTGTGCTTCTCCCATCCTAGTTAACATAAATAAAGGTGATCTAAATAAACTATCCACCTGTTACAACAAGATAGCTAAATCAACTACTGACTCTTCCTACATATATCATCATTGTCAAGCCGTTCAGAAACTGTCCTGTGTAGAATTACCAAACTTACTTTCCCTAAATCAACTCATCCTAGCTCACCAAAGTTTCCATTGCCCCAACAAATCCCCAGCCCTAGATGGCCTAATTAACCACTACACCAGTAGCCCTCAGCTAAGGTCCACAAGTAAAGGACTGGTAGAAGTATCCTAAAGTAGACATAACTCAGGTGATTCCCTTTACTCTTGTACTATTACAAAAATGTCGAACTACCACCCAGTCAAATTTAGGTTACAGACAAACAAAGTCAGTTTTAAAAATCAATTAAAATCCTTTCTCTCTAAATCTTGGATATGTACATGCTTTCACCCAGGTTAACTCCTTTAAGTCCACTCTATTTCCATATCTCCTCTGTATATCTGCTGTAAAGTCTTCCCATAACTTCAGACCCATATAATTCTGTGTAATACTAACTACACCAATGTCTGTGGAATTTTGTATTAAGTTTCTCAGTTTAACATTGCTGTTATTTTTAACAGTGTTGTTAATAGTCTTGTCTCTTCACTGTACTATTAAAACACTTGGGAATCTTTGACAAATCTGTTAGCCTCTTTTCTAAATTGTTCTAAGTCTTTTTTCTTAGTTTGGACTGTCATATCATATTTTTTATTTGCTTTTGGACTTTTGTATTGTATGGGGCTTTCCTCCCCGGGTCTCCGCTGAAAACAGGAACCCTGCCCAGTTGGACTTCCCTGGTAAACAAATGTAAATTAAACAAATTTAAAATAAATAAATAAATAAATGTAGGTTTTAGTACCTGTACATACAATGATACTATCACTGAATCATAACCTGTGGTGCACACTCTGCAGTATTAGCACTTGTGCACACACAGATACTGTCACTTCATCACAGCCTGTGGTGCATACACATGTAGTATTAATACTTATGCATACACAAATACTACCACTTAATCAAAGCCTGTGGTATACATACATGTAGTATTAGTACCTCTGCACACACAGATACTGTAACATATTCCCAGTGGTGCACACACACATGTAGTATTAGTACCTGTGCACACACAGATACTGTCACTTAATCATAGCCTGTGGTGCACCACATGTAGTATTGGTACCTGTGCACACACAGATATTGTCACTTAATCACACACTGTGGTACGCACACATGTAGTATTTGTACCGCTGCACACACAGGTACTATAACTTAATCACCGTCTATAGTGTACACACATGTAGTATTAGTACCGGTGCACACAGTTTGTGTCATTTAATCACAGCCTGTGGTACACACATATGTAGTATTAGTACATAGGCACACACAGATACTGTAACTTAATCATGGCTTGTGGTGTACACATGTAGTACTAAAACCTGCACATATACACACACACACACACACACACACACACACACACACACACACACACACACACAAAATGTAACTTAAACACAGCCTATGGTGCACACACATGTAGTATTATTACACATACACACAGAGACTCTCTCACTCACAGCCTATGATGCGCACATATGTAGTACCAGTACCCGAGCACACACAGATACTATCACTTAATCACAGCCTGTGGTACACTCATATGCATTATTAGTAGGTGGGCACACACAGATACTGTTACTTATTTACAGCCAGTGGTGCACACACATGTAGTATTAGTACCTGTGCACACACAGATACTGTCACTTAATCACAGCCTGTGGTACACACAGGTACTGTAACTTAATCATAGCCTGTGGTGCACACAGATGTAGTATTAACAGCTACACACAAAGATACTGTAACTTAATCACAGCCTGTGGTGCACAAAGATGTAGTATTAGTACCTGTTCTTGCACAGACACTGTCACTTAATCATAGCCTGTGTTGCATACACATGTAGCATTAGTATCTGTGCACACTCAGATATTGTAACTTAATCACACCCTGTGTTGCACACACATGTAGTATTAGTACCTGGGCACACAAATATACTGTCACTTAATCATAGGCTGTGCTGCACACAAATGTAGTTTTTAGTACCTGTACATAAAATGATACTGTCACTGAGTCATAGCCTGTGGTGCATGCACTGCAGTATTAACACTTGTGCACAGATACTGTCACTTAATCACAGCCTGTGGTACACACACATGTAGTTTTAGTACCCATGCGCGTGCGCAGACACACACACACACACACACACACACACACACACACACACACACACACACACACACACAGACTCTGTCACTTAATCAGAGCCTGTGATGCGCACACATGTAGTATTAGTACATCTGCACACACAGATACTATATCACACACAGATACTGTCATGTAATCACATCCTGTTGTGCACACACTGTTGTGTTAGCATCTGTGCAGCCTGTGATGTCAATTCATAAAGTATTAGTACCTGGGAAGACACTGTCACTTAATCACAGCCTGTGATGCACACACATGTAGTATTTGTACCTGGGCACACAGAAGTACTGTAACTTAATCACAGTCTATGGTGCACATGCATGTTGTATTAATCACTGCACACAAAGATACTGTAACTTAATCATAGCCCGTGGTACAACACTTGTAGTTATACTACCTGGGCACACAGAGATACTGTAACTTAATCATACCCTGTGGTGCACCCACATGTAGCATTAGTACTTAGGCACACACAGTTACTGTCACTTAATGACAGTCTCTGGTGCACACATGTAGTATTAGTAAATGCTCACACACAGATACTATCACTTAATCACAGCTTGCGGTGCTCACACACACATAACATTAGTACCTCTGCACACAGGGATAATGTGTGATAGCACACACAGATAGTGTCACTTAGTCATCACAGCATGCGTGTCACACACATGTAGTTTGTAAGCTCATAAAAGTTGTTTACCTTTTTTTTAGAAGTGCGTTGTCTTTTAGTCCTGACCTCCAAGAATTTGCTGATGTTTCGTCCAGTATTCTTATGTCCCTTGAGAAATTCATTCTCCACTAGATACTGTCACTTAATCACAGACTGTGCTGCACACAAATGTAGTTTTTAGTACCTGTACATAAAATTATACTGTCACTGAATCATAGCCTGTGGTGCACACACTGCAGTATTAACACTTGTGCACAATCAGATACTGTCACTTAATCACAGCCTGTGGTGCACACACATGTTTTAGTACCCACACATCCTTCTTGTTTCCACTGATTTGCCCTCTCCCTACATTATTTCATGTTTCTTGTCTTGAGATGCACTTTTTAATCAGAATATAGTGTGCTTCTGTACCAAGTTTTGCTTTGTAACATACTTGTATATGTGTTGTCCCCCCCAATCCCCTCCTGACTTTCAGGAAATACAGGGTCATACATGATGTGTGATAGTCCCTGTGATGACCCTCCACTGGACCAGTAATCAAGGAGCCTCAGTCCTTACTACTGGCAACAGTGGGGGACATTCACTGAGAGGATGACAAGCACACACACAGTATTTCCAGATGCAGCTTTCTGCATCAAGTGCAATTTCCCTTAAGAGCACACAGAGACCACAGTCAGTCTGGGGCTGGTTTCTCCCTTTTTCTCTATATCCCCAGTAAGATTCCCCACTGGCACAGCTATAGAATTGAGAGCTCAGCTGAGTGACCAAGCCAAGACCTCCAGCACCCTCTCTGTCCAACAAGTGTTTTGTGTCCCTGCCCAAGTAGCTGACACATACAGTCTTTGAGGTTTGATTTACACATACACGCACCTGGGAAAGACTGGCATATGTTTACTAGCTATGTCCCCTTTTGCCGAGACTATAAGTTAGTTTCCACTGTCACTAGTCACTCCTTATCAGCTACTTTAAGGCCCTTAATAAAGGGTGTCCAGTTTTACTGTGTAATATTAATACAAATGGTAGTTTGACCAAGACCAAGGCTAGTAGGAGTGGCCCACATAGTGCCACTAAATAAATATGCAGGTGCTCTCAAAATTTAAATATCTCTACACAGATCAGCCACAATGAAAGTTTTAAAAATATTTATTAAGAAATAATAAAAATAACAAGACAATACTAAATATGTATTCACAGTGACATCAGAGTTCAGAATCACAGGAAATATTTAAAGTAACATTGCAGTGCAGGCTCACACAAATAAAGAAAAATATCTAAACTAAGCTTCACTATATTCCTGACCGAATCAAAATAATTAGTAACTTACTAATAGAGCAAGGCAGATGTGTGGTGAATCTGTCTTTTTGTTGTCAGGTCCAAGACAGAATACAGAATGCTCTGTCTCACTAAGAGACTTCTCAAATTAATATCTAAAATATTACTGCTGGGATAGCTTGCAAAAAGACATAATTTCTGGTCATCTGACATCTAGTTCCCAGGCCAAAGCCCCATTGCTAGAAGCTGGCAGCATTTAGCATCAACCTGTAAAAATATACAGACAAGGGCTTTTCCTTTGACCTTTGGCAGATGCTGGAAGTCATAAAACAATTGCATTCCTTCATGCATCAAAAGTAGGACTTATTTCACTCCAAAGACAGTACAGAAAGCTTTGTAGTACAGACCTTGTGTCTCTAGGTGCATTGAAAACTTGAGAGATAGCATCTTTATTGCATCCTATAAAGTAATTTAATTTCAGATATTTTTCTTACGTTTGCTGGACTGAGGTTAACCTCCTGTATTCCAGTTTCCACTGTTAAAGTATAAACATTTAAACAGTTACAATAGTGCATGTACATTTCTGTTTTCTTCCAGTAGGGCACTCTGTGGTTACATTTCGAACAGCACTTTGCAAATACCTTTCCAACACGTGTATGTACAAGCAGTTTGATACATACATGACATACAGTTCTAATACATTTGTAACACAAACATCTTGTATAAATCATTTCAGTATTCACCAATGACAGCTAGCTGTGCTGGCAGTATCTCCTTTTGTCACAGCCTCCATATCATTTTTGTTATGCCTACCTTTTTTATGTTGGTATGGTCTCTGGACCTGAACACTGTACTTCTCAGCAGAGTCTTCTATGAAGGAATTGTGTTCTTCTAATTAACTCAAGATTGTCACTGCTGTTATGGTCACGCCTGTGTGTAACTTTATTCATGATCCCTGTCTGAAAATACCCTTTGAACATGAGATACACATCTTCTGTCTATTTATCATTATGCCATGCCTTATGTTTGTTCTTCTTTCGGCTTTTCCCGGTTAGGGGTCGCCACAGTGGAACTCCGGTCTGCTAATGATTGGCAGTAGAGTTTTATGGTGCCGAGGTGCCAGCTCGATGCCCAACCTTCAACGAAGGCACACCCATTCACACATGTCTTTCGAATACCACTCAATCGCGGGGAGGACATGCAGACTGCAGTCAGAAGGTGCTCCAGCTGAGAATCACACGGGAGAACCTCTTGCTGTGAGGCGACAATGCTACCGCTGCACCACCATGGCTTATAAGAAGTCTAATCTGTATGTGTAATGCATGAACTTGTACACTTTCAAATACAGACTTGTAGCTTTGGAACTTAGTATCTTCCATTTATGTTTAACTATCATTATGCAGCTCAGAATTAAGACCCAGCCCCCATTTCGATCAGTGGAACATGTTCCTGTGCTCACTGTGTAGAGCTCTCATTATGTGCCTGAGAGCACGACATGTCAGCACGTTGGCACACAGTGATATGATTAGGCTGAAGATGACGAGCCATGTAATGAAGGTGTGAGCTGCAGTTCATAATTAAAAACTTAGTTTAAAGAGTGATCATGGAGGGACGTTACTATATTTCAAGAAATTATTATGCATTTAGTCCTTAATCGCATGCTAATTAAATCTGCTACAGAGAGAGCAATAGCGTTTCATGAAGCTGTCATCCTGTTGCTATTTAAAATATAGTTGTAATCGTTAAACAAACCAAAAATACTGCCATGTAGCTGAAGTACCTAGTAGTTGTTTTATTTAGTCATATAAAACAGAACATATCACTTGTAGTATTATTAATTAAAATATTTGCAAGGAATTCCTGTTTTACAGGCCTGTAAAATTTTACTGCTTCTAGAAATGTAATGAGCTGAAATAGTCCAACTTAATTGCTTTGCAAGACCATTATGTACAAGTTGGCTTTGCTGAATCTCCAGTCAAGTTGTTTGAGCATTCCCAGTATGAAAAGTTGAATAATACTTGTGCAGTTCACTGCTTCAAGTTTTGATTTAATTTTCATTTTGTCAGTTGCAAAGTTTGCAGTCCATATTTCATTTATTTTATTTATGTTTGTTATTTTATTTTATTTGAATTTGTTAACTGCATCTAAACCCAGGGGTGAAATAAGTGTAGAGCAAAGCAAATAATCATATACTTACTTGCCTGACATTGCAATGCTGTGCATTTCATAAAATTCATAGATCCATTTCACATGAAATGTGCTTTATATTGCCACTCTGTTCCTTTTGTGTGTAGCCCAAAATATACAGTTTAAAAAAAAAAACAGTTCAACTGAATGGTGTTTTTTCCTCCAGACTAGCATAAGCTCTGTATTGACACTGTATGGTAAATGTATGTGGATTCACATCATTATACTGTAGCCACTAATGTAAGGTAAATATTCACATCATTATACTGTGGCCACTAATGTAAAGTAAATATTAACATCATTATAGTATGGCCACTAATGTAATGTAAATATTCACATCATTATACTGTAGCCACTAATGTAAGTTAAATATTCACATCATTATACCGTGGTCAGTAATGTAAAGTAAATATTCACATCATTATACTGTGGCTACTAATATAAGATAAGTATTCACATCATTATACTGTGGCCACTATGTGTCCTTCGGCTTTTCCCGGTTAGGGGTCGCCACAGCGGAACTCCGGTCCGCTAATGATCGGCAGTAGATTTTTACGTGTTGGCTTGCTGGGCCTAACGCACATCCTTCAACAAAGGAACACCCATTTGCGCATATCGCCACACAGAAGACGCTCTAACTGAGAATCGAACAGGCAATGTCTAACTGTGAGACGACAATGCTACCGCAGCACCACCACCCCAGTTACACTGTGGCCACTAATGTAAGGTAAATATTCACTTCATTATACTGTGGCCACTAATGTAAGGTAAATATTCACATCATTATACTGTGGCCAGTATTGTAAGGTAAGTATATGGGGATTCACATTGTTGCACTGTGGCCACCAGTGTGAGGTAGGTGTATAGGGATTCACATCCTTATACTGTGGCCACCAATGTAGGGTAAGTGTATGGGGGTTCATGTCATTATACACTGTGGCCACCAATGTAAGGGAAGTACGAGAATCAAACACAAGGTTGGCAAAACGCTAATACACCACTCGCCAAGATAGTAGCACAGGAAGTCAGCTGCATCAATCGAATAGATCCAGTAAAAAATATTTATTTTAAATAACAAAACAGAGAGTTAAGCGCTTTCACTCGTTGTACACGAGCTTCATCAGAACAAAAAACACATTCAGATGTGACTTTTTAAATATAAAATGGCGCCAAAATTACTTGCCTTAAAGCTGTAAGTGCATAATGTCTGATGAATATGCATATATGCATATATTAAAAATAAAATACTTTTTTACAATACATAAAATATATTAATGCATAAAATGTTAAAATATTCAATTTTTCAACATTAACACAGGTTTTACAGATAGATAATCATTGATACCTGGTGGAGTCATGGCATCAGTATATAGTTGCCACCAGTATTCTCTATAAGCCAACAAGTTCTTAGTATTGCCACCCCTTGGATCCACTTTAATAATATCTAGGATAGCAAACTTGAAATAATGTTCTTTGCCACTTTTATTAATGTGCCTATATAGAGCGTTCTTTGTATCATTTGTTCTAATACTATATCCATGAGCATAAATTATTTTCTTAAACTGTCTTTGAGTTCTCCCAATATAGTATGCAGGGCAATACATACATTTTGCCATATAGATTAGCATACTAGTACCACAGTTTCCATTCTTAAATCTAACAATGGTTTTATTAACATTATTCAAGGTAATACTTGTATCTTCCAAAATGTCCCTACATTGATTGCATGCCCCGCACTTCTTAGTATGTGTGTCATTCCCTTGTTGGATCTTATTACCACTTTCAAACAGACATTTTAAGTTTCTTCCCATTTTGTATACATATCTGGGTTTATTTCCAAGAATGCTTATTATATCAGGCTCACTGAAAAACAAATACCAATTCCTGTCCATTATTAATTTCACAGCATGTGAATGTGGGCCATATTCAATAATACATGCTCTATTGTATTTCTGAGTATTCTTTACTTCAGTCATATTCTGCTCATAAATATCTACCTTCTTTGTAGTGTCATCATTCTTTGTAATATCACTACTAAGCCCAAGTATAGGGGTATATTTTTTTCCCCACTCTCCTATTACATATTTCCTAATATTCAACATCATTTTCTCATCATACCCTCTTTCACGAAACAACCTAGTAATAAAATTAACCTCTTCAATCATATCCACATATTCCGATGTCATTCTAAGTGCACGAACCAATTGACCTTTGTATATATTTTGTTTAAGCAATTTTGGATGGTTGCTACTGTAATCCAAATAGGAATTGGTGAAAGTGGCCTTCCTATGTATTCTTGATTTAAATTTTGTCCCATCAAAGGAAACTAGAGTATCCAGATAGGCCACTCCAAAATTATTGTATTCAGAGGTAAATTTTAAATACTTACTGCTATCATTGAGATACTTAACAAAGTTGGTGAATGAGTCATTGTCCCCGTTCCATAAAATATAGATGTCATCAAGGTAACGGGAATAATAAACTATATTATCATAGTATTTACTGTTAAAGACGTGAGTTTCCTCCCAATCGAGTAGCACCATGTTGGCATATATGGGGGCACAAGCTGCCCCCATGGCTACTCCATTCGTCTGCCTAAACATCTCCCCCTCATAGAAGATGTAGTTGTGATCTAAAACTATGCTCATCAACTCTGCCAATAAACGTATTTTGTCCCATGTTAATTTTGTATGTTTAACCATACTGTTGGTGAAAGCTGTAATCCCATCATCATGGGGAATACAGGAGAACAAATCCACTACATCTATTGAAGAAAATATTAAATTCTGACAATCAATGTTGATAGGAAAATTTTTTAGAAATTCCCAGGAATCCTTCACTAGATGTTTTATTTCAGAGTAAACTGGTTTTAAATATGTATCTATTAAAAGAGCTGCGGAACAACAGTAGTATACGTATAATGAAACCGGATAAGGGTGGAGGAGTTGTACTTTTTGATAACCATTTGTATAGTACTATAATACATGACATCTTATACAATACAGGGAATTATGAAGCAGTCTCTATTAATGAAGTACACATAGCCTACAGGAGAATAGACATGTATTTGGAAGATTTTTTTATGGAACAAAGAATTACTGATGAGCTATACAAATACATGTCTGTTGATTTTCCTTATATGGCTACCATTGTAGGCATTCCAAAAGTACACAAAGACATATTGAATCCCCCTTTCCGCCCTATCATTTCAGGCAGCAGGTCTAAAACTTATCCTTTAGGGGTAGTGATTGATACATATTTAAAACCAGTTTACTCTGAAATAAAACAGCCTTAGGCCAATGAGATGGTGGAAGGCATAGCTATCAACCTTCCGTCTCCAAAATGAGGAACACTAGCCCTCATAATGTGGAACAAATGGGCAGAATGTGGAAGACATAATAATGACTTACTAACAACTTCAACCAGGAAGGTCACAGGATTGCTAAAATATGCTCCTTTTACTTACAAAAAAGATATTTTAATGAATTAATATGATTCACTTCTATTTATCTTGACTATCAGTAAAAAATGTCCTAACACTGAATGTGCCAGACCCTTTCAGTGTGGAACTTTGAGGAACATGAACTTTTTAAGACCCCAAATGAGGTACATTCCTCGTAAAGAGATACACTTGGGAGGTATGGTGGAAGGATTTATGGAAAATTTTGGGAAGGCCATGTGGGTTGCCAGAATCAAAACTGCCATGGAAACAGCAGCTATGTATACCATGCTGAGGGGGTGTAAGAGACCAAGACATCTTACTGCAGGAGCCAGACCAGCCCGCATGTTCAGTCCCACGCTCTACATTAGACTGTCCTGTGCAATGTCTGTGCCTGCTGCACCAGGACTGATGATGTGTACCAAAGATGCAGCTGAGGAAAAAAGGTAAATAATAATTATTTAGTACAAACCCAACTTTATACACTTATTTGTTTATTGTTGTTGCTGTGATATTAAGTAAGATATGCTCAGATCATGTCAAGATCAAGAGAGAAATGTTTTCTTGCTGTTCTACTGTGCTACTGTGACTGTCAAATGCCACCTCCAAGTTTACTTAGAATACCTTTGAATTTGACTTTTCAGCCGAATGTTAGCCTACATTACAAGTAGGATCAATCAGGACCTGTGGCTTTTCCTATGTAACCAATTATATAACATATTTAAACAAATCATGTAATGCTACTTATGACTGCTTTTATTCATACATCTTCCTGTTTACCTACACCAGTTTGCATTTTATGCCTTACCAGCAGAACAGTATTATAAGAACAAATCATGAATAAGACCTGACATGAGAAGCCTATCTTTATTACTGTCTATATTCTTTTTTATGCTTTTCCTATGCCTTACACACTATCCTTTTTCAACAGCGGTTTCTCTTCTAGGTTATATTAAAAACTGTACCATCACAGGGCTTTCATTTAAGATCCCCCCTATTCCTTTATCTTTGTCTGTTTTCTGATATCAATCCCTGATAGGGAAGGTAGTGTCTAGCCTGCAATCCAAATTTCTACTTGACTTTTCCCATTTTATTACTTTTCCCTCTTTAATTATTTGCTCCCAATACCTAGGTTCCTTTGCCAGCTTCCTCCAGTAAATTCCAGCCCCCCTCTTGTCCATCCTCTGTATCCCCAATTGCAGTCATCCCTATCAGCACAGTCTCCTTTCTCCATTGCCATGTTGGTTTTGGTGGCTTAGATTCTTTGATATTTTTTTAATTTGTAGCAGGTGACACCTGTGGGACTTTGAATCTACTAACACATCACTGACATCTAAGAAGTAGAAAACGACTTCCTGGAAGGACAGATATTTTGTAATATTTCCATCCAAGTAATTGTTTTCTTTTTTTTTTCTTCAATAAGATAAGTATTTAATTTTGGGGGACAGTTGCCTATAAACAACTCTGATCTTTTTCTATGTTTTATAGAGGTTTACTGTTGAATTCATAGTCCAACACAAATTCTTCTTTCAGTTCAGATGACCCTAAAGGTACAATACAAGTTAGCAGCGTCTGTTTTCATTTGATGCAGAAGTACAGTTAAAGACCAGCCTATAATTTCCCACATTTACACAGTATTTCTGTAACCGCAGAAGGAGACCCAGGTCTTGGAAGTGCTGTTACCATTTAACAGCATCTTTATGTAGAGCAAAACAAAATGCTGTCTGCAAGCTGGTCAAGGAGTGCTGACTAGGAAAATAAGAGTACAATGACAGAAATGAGCAGAGGGGCACAGAGTTCATCCAGCTCTTAAGAATAACTTCTGTACAGAAACATACTATAAGCTGATTGAAGCAGAAATATGACATTTTCCCAAGTCACCTGCACAGTGGGTCTGCAAAGCATTGAAAATGACTAGTGAATGCTTTGCTTCATATTTTCAGTTTTAAGCCTTCCTACCTTTGAGATGGGTGTAAAGAATCCCAGATCTTGAGCTGTTCAAATTAGAATTATCCCCTCAGACTTTATTGTTGGTAAAGAATTGTGTGTTAGTGAGCAGCTGTTTGACATTGGAACAGTTTTCTCTGTTTTGCAGTGTTAATTTTAAGTAAGTTATTTCTGCAAGATCATGCACTTATTTATTGTGCCATCCTCTGAACTGAATATGCTTTCCAGAGATCTGTGCTTAATGTTAAATATTTGCTTAGACTCTTTCAAAGCTTCGCTTCATCATTATCATGGTTATTTAAACCACTTTTGACAGTTTCGTGGACATAGCTGCAAGTTATGCTAATGTGAAAATGGTACTGAGTGCCATGCAAGGATATAGACAAAAGGTGGAACTACGTGCAAGCAGATCATGGTCATAAATAAGAAGAAGATACTAAGGTGTTCAAAAAGAGGCATTGGGTGCTGCAGGGGCATATGAACTTCCCAAATCCCAGCACCTGCTTATATAAGAAAGAAGTACAAGTAGTAATGATCACAAGCCACTAGAATCAATAGTGATGAAATACAGTCATACAAATAGATGCATTACCAGATCAAGCCACAGTACAAAAGAAGGAGGCAGAATGTTGCACCCAGTGACAACACTAAGTGAAGTTAAGAGGCTTAGTAAGGCTGCTGAAGATGCCATAAACATGGCCATAAACCATGTAGTACTAAGAATTGTGACATCAAAATAAACTGCAGTGTTACAGCAAGTAAAGCTTTTTTTATAACTGGAATATATTGGATGAGAACTCTAAAGATAAAAAGTACTAAATAAGTAAATAAATAAATAAATAATCACAAAAAGGAGCCAGACAGACTTTAAAGAAGAGGTTTTTTTTTTTAACAGCTTGTGAATCAGACTTTAAGGATGTTGAGAATCTATCTTATGGTTAGGAAGAAGTGATTTCCCGTATATGATCTTGGTCAAACAACTGTTTATGAGGACTGTATTTATGATCTGTTTTTTTTATGTCAGTCCCTACGTCACAAGACCATTCTGTTGAGCACATTCTAAAGCGGTCTTGCACGTGTGCATGTGTGTGTGTATGTGTGTGTGTGTGTGTGTGTGTGTGTGTGTGTGCGTGTGTGTGTGTGTGTGTGTGTGTGTGTGTGTGTGTGTGTGCATGTGCGTGTGTGTGTGTGTGTGTGTGTGTGTGTGTGTGTGTGTGTGTGTGTGTGCGTGTGCGTGTGCGTGTGCGTGTGTGCGTGTGTGTGTGTGTGTGTGTTTAGGTGCCCCTCCTCATGTATCCTGCATCTTAACTGCTTAACATACGTTGAGCATACTGTCGAGATAAATTAAAAACCATGTAGGCTGGCAGGCTATTACAAGTGGGACTTGCTTGAAAGAGACTCACTGGCACAAATAGAAATGCAGTTTACATTGCAAAGTACCGAAAGGAATGCAGATATCCCTGTGAGAATTTCAGAGCATCATGGACTCTGGGTAAATGTCGATCTCTGTGAGCCATTTAACATCAGTGAGAACCTATTAGTGATCACTGAGTGTTTCAGGTAATCTGTAACACTACCTGTGTTATCCACATCATTGTACTGTACTATCAACCATTGAAAATATATTCTCCATGTTCTGAACATGAAAGACACTAACGCCTGACATGTTTACCATTTAACAGTGCACATTACAGCTATTTCTATGCCAACTTGGGAATGTATCACAGGAAAAGGACTCCTTTGTGGCCTTAGGCCAATGAGATGGTGGAAGGCATAGCTATCAACCTTCCGTCTCCAAAATGAGGAACACTAGCCCTCATAATGTGGAACAAATGGGCAGAATGTGGAAGACATAATAATGACTTACTAACAACTTCAACCAGGAAGGTCACAGGATTGCTAAAATATGCTCCTTTTACTTACAAAAAAGATATTTTAATGAATTAATATGATTCACTTCTATTTACCTTGACTATCAGTTAAAAATGTCCTAACACTGAATGTGTGCCAGACCCTTTCAGTGTGGAACTTTGAGGAACATGAACTTTTTAAGACCCCAAATGAGGTACATTCCTCGTAAAGAGATACACTTGGGAGGTATGGTGGAAGGATTTATGGAAAATTTTGGGAAGGCCATGTGGGTTGCCAGAATCAAAACTGCCATGGAAACAGCAGCTATGTATACCATGCTGAGGGGGTGTAAGAGACCAAGACATCTTACTGCAGGAGCCAGACCAGCCCGCATGTTCAATCCCATGCTCTACATTAGACTGTCCTGTGCAATGTCTGTGCCTGCTGCACCAGGACTGATGATGTGTACCAAAGATGCAGCTCAGGAAAAAAGGTAAATAATAATTATTTAGTACAAACCCAACTTTATACACTTATTTATTTATTGTTGTTGCTGTGATATTAAGTAAGATATGCTCAGATCATGTCAAGATCAAGAGAGAAATGTTTTCTTGCTGTTCTACTGTGCTACTGTGACTGTCAAATGCCACCTCCAAGTTTACTTAGAATACCTTTGAATTTGACTTTTCAGCCGAATGTTAGCCTACATTACAAGTAGGATCAATCAGGACCAGTGGCTTTTCCTATGTAACCAATTATATAACATATTTAAACAAATCATGTACGTTACTTATGACTGCTTTTATTCATACATCTTCCTGTTTACCTACACCAGTTTGCATTTTATGCCTTACCAGCAGAACAGTTAAAAGTGACAATGTAGGTCTCATGGAAGGAGAACAACCATAAGCTACCTGAATGAAGCACCTGACATGAGAAGCCAACCCTTGGAATAAACTAGTGACCTGGCTTGATCTGTGTTTCTGCATTTCTAAACTGCTGTTTTTCTATTTCATCTTATTTGGGCTTTATGATCAAAATGCTTTTGATAGTTTTGGACCCTGAGCTTCACAGAACACTAAGGGTATTTGCCTTTGCAGTTGGCTGTACTTTCATTTTTCACATGGTTAAACCATGCTTCACTCTGCATCCAAACTCAGCCTTCAGCACTAATCCTAGATGCATCCAATTCTAAGGGGTCAAGTTGTAATCTGTGAACACATTTAGGACCGATTGTGCCAGTGTCCAGTTTCTAAATACATAAAAACATGCCCTTTAATTAAATCTTGTGTTTGTTTATATTAGAGTAATTTTTAAAAGTTTTTTGTCTACCCACTGTATATTCCAAACTAAGTGCTTCCACTCTACAAATGTCTGTCTTGGATTCCCAGTTCTTTGGGATCAAATGTTCATGAGCAGAAAAAATAGAAAACAAATCATCCTGCTGGTAACATCATGTGTAGTTTCAACACAATCCAAGTAGGGATAGGCAGTTGAGAAGGCTGGACAAATTATCTGAATTTTTAGTTACATGGAGATGATTCTTTTTGAATACACAAACTTCAGTGGGATACAATTTATCAGTTCACAGTCTAACTTGCAGCAAAAGTTACGTAGTTATTTACTTAGCTTACTGCTTCATTTCTGCTATGTGGAATATGCTGTCCATGACTTAAGTTAATGCTCACCGTTTTTCCTGTCGCCTTTCCTCCTAAAATGTGCTTTAGGACTGACTTAATTAAGGTAAAAGTAAGTTTAGCGGATGCTGTTAATTCTCACTGTTGTTTACATTCAGTCTTGCAGCATCTAACTGTTTAAAAGCAAGCGCTGTGTCTTGGAACATCATATACTGTATTTTCACAGGCAACTGTATCTTTGCTCAAAGTCAGTTATATAAATTGCTACAGAAACTGTGTCTCTGATAATCCAACAAAATGCTTCATAAATCTAATTGTTTTCCTCTGTCAAGAACATAGCACTAATTCTGGTTATTAAAGTGGACATATTTTCATCTGTGTTTAAATACTCTGTTGAAATTACTGTAACAGCGTTCCCTGCTTTCCCTTGAACGGGATTGTGCAACTCTAAGGGCATGCTTTCACTACAATACAATGCACACGAGAAGCTGGTCTTATTTCAGGCTGGAGCATTAATGCCTTTTGTGTGTATTTATTATGTAAGGGCAGCGATATGGCCTCCTATTGAATAGGATAGCATGAGTCTGAACAGTTCAACATTTGCATTAAATTCTTTAAAAATGAGTGCTCTAAGTAATGTAGATGTTCATATAGTAGTTAACTGATCCGCCTGCATCACAAAACATTCTAACGCAGATGGACTGGGGAGCCCACTCGGTGGGAATCATAACCAAAACCATACATCTGCAAAAACACTCACAGGAGTGCTGTTGACCCCCAGTCCACAGTCTTACACATGCATAGAGTGTATTCCCTAATGGAAAGTGCACTTAAATTAAAAGACTGACATGTGATGAACATAATTGTTACTGCTTGATGTGAGGTTCAAGCACAGCATGTTAAGTAGCTTTGTGCTTCAGATAAGTTATTATTATTATTATTTTTATTTTTGATTGGCTGAATGCAGATAGAGTCTTACTGCTGAAATTCTGTTGTGTACATGGAAGCATTTCCTTGAACTTATTAAAGCAAATCTAGACTTATAAATTAATTTGTTCTTGTTATACAATGGGCCTGCAGATGGACTCATTAACATGCATGCAGCAAATAATTATAGATGAATTTTTAGCCAGCCTGCCTAATGGGCTTGCTGGGTTAATTATGTCAATGCATAATTACACTGGCCCTGAGAGACATAATGGCACACCCTGCTGAGCAGACACCAGCTAATGATGGTGTAATGCTGATAGAAGGAAGACGTATAGCTACTAACACACCTGCTTTCACTATGCGCTTCTTCCTTTGCTTAAACAAACATACTAGAATGCTATTTTAAAATGCATGTAGTTTTCTACTCCAGGGAAAGGATGCAGTATAGCACAGGAACAAAAATGACTACTGTCTGATGAACCGCAAGTCTGAACCTGTTTATTTTTCATGGAATTTCTGTCTTTTGCAGCTCAGAGAAGTGTAGGTAATGTTGCTAATCTATTAATACAAGTTAAGGTATTTTAGTCTTTTTCTGTCTTTTTTCTGTGTCATATTTGTGGCCTTAGTGCATGCCAACCATGGAGCTGCTACCACTGCCCATTTTTTCCCCTCAGTGGGCAAGAGCAGTATTTACTGTGGCCATCACATAGGCAGCCATGAAGGGAGCTTTCTGGTATGGCCATATCCCCATCCTCTTGTGGTTAATGTGGGCACCTAAGTTACCATGGGAACATCCTACACTCTCTCCATTGATGAGTGTGTCCTTCAGTACATTCTCTTTATGAGAGCTACGGTCATCTGTTTGGGATCACCAAACGTACAATGAATGGAACTGGAGCCTTTGGAATTCATCAAGCATCTATTGCACAGGAGCAAATGCCCGTCTGCAGTATCCATCTCTATCCCTCCCCCAGGGTTGGTGAGCCAGCATAAGCTGCTCACACCCACCCTGTCATGCCCCAGCTGTTCCTGCTCCTGAGCTGCTAATCAAACTCAGGTAATCTAGGTGATAGTCAGGGTTTTATCCTTCTATAGTACAGGGCCAGGCCATTTGTAGTCAGATTTATTCATAAAATAAGAAAACACATCCGCCTATGAAGTAGTGACTTAAACCACAAGAACATTAATAACATAAGACTGCAACTTTATAAAGGATGCACTGTAAGTAATCATTGTCTCATTCAATCAGCACACAATTAATTGAGTCCAAAACATCTAAATTTATGAGAGGTTGCAACTCAAAACAGAAACAAAGTCATAAAATACACAAAAACACATTTCTTTGTTTCTGATATTAAGCCCCCTCCCTGCACCTCCCTAACATGGGGCAAACCTCTGAACATTATATATATGAACTCCAAGACTGCACAAACTCACAGAAAATGTAGAAAACGAGGCAAGATGTGACACTCACTTTTTCCTCTTATTCGAGTTTTATGTCCATTAAACTAACCTGGTGACCTTGCATTTACTTCACTGGTGAACTAGATGTCAACAAACAATAGGGAGGCTTTCAGAATCTGCCTTAAGTTGTAATACTTATTAATCAGTCACGTACCATTTCCCTGTGTAAATCTACTAAACATTAGGAGTATTTCAGAAAATCATATGCAGTGCTGTACATAAAAAGATATGCATATAAGTAAAACTGCAATATAGGATTTTAGAAGTGATGGTGACATCTTGCCCAGCATAACTTGTTTATGCTACTGTATAGGAAACATTGAGCTGTAGGAATGTGACCAGGAGGCCTTAGGAAGTCCCACTGCCAAGACTGGACTGCAATGGGGAAGGCAGAGTGACCGGGAGGAAGGCAAGGAAGGCAAACTAGGAGAAATGATGTGCAGGCTGGTTCCAGCTGCAGTCACGCCACATACTCAGGTTTGTTGCCTACCTGTCAGATTTTACACTTCCTTGTTATATACTGCAAGAAGAAAATGAGCTTCTTCACAAGGACAAAGAGAAAGAATAAAGAAAGAGATCTAAATGATAGTTGAGAACTCTGCTGTGGTTTTAACAAGTGTTTCTGGATGCAGCTGAAAGCATTTGATAGTTGATACCATGCTGTAATACGCATTTGTATTTTGCAGAGAAACATGATGAGTCCTGTACTTGTTTTAAAGTTTTGAAATTGCAAATTAAATTCCTTAATGTGAAAGAATTAAGGATGACTCCTGTCATTTATGTAGAGCAAATACTGGATGTTCAAGCACTGATTAAGTAGCTGTTGCTATGAAAAGAAATATGTAAAGCTGCAGTAGTTTTCCAGTCTCTCTGGTATTGTGACAGCAGCATATTCATTGATAAAAACAGGGAGTCATTTGCCCACCATGGGCAGTTACCATCATAGCAAGCTTCCTGTTTGGTAGCGGTACACAGAACTAAAAAGTTGCTGATACAATTCTGGCAGCTTTCTAGTTGCAAAAGAATGCCGTAGTTAGTGTGTGACTGCCCTCTAGTGGAAGCTGTTGATACAGGCTGAGGGTTTTTTATTTTTTTATTTTATTTTTTTATTTTATTTTATTATTTACCAGGTTTGCATTGTAGCATCTTGTAAGGCAGAAGGACACAGATACATTGCTCCACTGCACATATCCATGATGGCTGTACATTACATGTAAGACCCACTTACTATATTTTGTTTGCATATATTATTTTTATTGTGTAAAAGCCATAAAATGTGTATGCATGGAAAATAGTACACCAGGCTTAAGTCTTGCTTAAATATGAACACTACACTGACTGTTCCCACATGTTTTCTCTGTGCTGCTAAGTGACAGGGCTTTAATAAGTGCATTTGTGGTCTAAATTTGTGCCAAAGTATGGAGTAAAGACCCACAAAGACTACCTTTTTCCATGGGTGATTTAGTGCTTCACTGCGCTGGCCTTAATATTTGTTGGCCTATGTCACGTTGCTAGGTGGCAGGGTGACAAGAAAATGACAGAGAATGTGGCCATACCTCTTAGCTGTCATAAGGACAAATGTTCTGAACAGATTTCACCTGATGAAGAGAAAGGGAATATTAATTTTACTGGATGTTTGTAATTTTCCTGCCCCCCCCAGTGAAAGATGTGCTTTGTACAAAAAGTGTACTGGTAAAGGGATGGAAAAAGAACTCAGTTACCCGAGGAAGGAAGTGTGCTGTAGGTCCTGTCCTGTCCTCTCCATGACAGGACCTACAGCACTTCCTTCCTTGGGTAACTGGTAAAGGGATGGAAAAGGAACTCAGTTACCCAAGGAAGGAAGTGCTGTAGGTCCTGTCATGGAGAAATTACTGCTCCACTGTAGAGTTCTCTCGATCTCTCTATGTCTCTCTTCCTCTGTCTGTCTGTGGTATAATAGCTTGGAATATCCATGCAGTCCTGATCTAGGAAAAATCCTGGAAATCTGAGGTGGGGAAGATGGGGGTAATAAACTGTGGAAAGATATCAAACTGGTACCTAAACTTGGGAAAATCTAGTCATGTATAATATAATAATGTGGCTCTGGCAAGCTAGAAAATAGAGAGGAAAAGTGTCAGTTTAAAAACAAACAAGTAAACAATGAAAAAAAGATAAAAGGAAAGCATTATACATTCTAATCATTTAGGACAGGGCTGGAAAGGGACGTTTTAGGGAGATATACATGCTTACAGCAGGATGTTTTCGTCATAAACAGATGATGCAGCAATGCAGCACAATGGAGCTGTCCTATAACTAGACGTGCAGGTGTCTGTTCCCGAGCGTTTCATTTCTTAATCAGCTGTGTAAATCTGTAAGGCCTTTGAGCAGCTGATGGCTTACAGTCTGCATACTTTGAAGTAGAGTCTGGCATATTATAAATGTATTTTCACACTATAAACTATTTGCTTTTTAATAAGCTCACAGTACTTTTTTCTTTATTTTTGTTAAAGAGAAAAAATTCTGTTTCCAGATCAGAAAACTTTCCTCTTGACTGAAAAGTTAAAGTGTTGTAGTTAGAGAGTGAACGTGACTCCTTCCTTCGCTCCATCATCTGTAAATTTTTGATAGTTTGGGGAAGGCTGCATGGATGAAGATGGCGATGATGGTAGTGGATCTGATGGAACTTCTGACTTCGGTGACAGTTTCAGAGTAATGCCATGCAAATGCCCAACAGTGAGAAGTGGAACTTTGCTGGTAATGCATCAATGATATCATAAGTTTTCCTGCTACAGATGGGGATTGTACCTCTACCTGTATACGTCTAACCAGAGAGTATGCATTCATGGTGACACATACCGACTCTTGCCGCAGTAAACTATGTAGTAGGACAAGAGACTGAACACAACCTGGCCAAAAAAAAAAAGACATCCACCAGCGTAATCCTTAAAGTTTATTTGTTTTCACTCCTAGTCTCCCCAAGCTTTAGCCCCCGTGGAGTTGATTATGTTAACCATGTGAGTAAGCATAGGGGCATTGCTGTATAAGCTGACTTTTTTGGCCAGTGTAACATTTTGGCTAAGTTTTTGATAAACTTCTTAACCCAGTGAGATGTAGACTTGGCTCTTCAATCCATAGTACTATACCTGCAGGTTTTTGATAGGTCAAATCAGTTTAGAAGCTTTTTGTTGACATTTGATCTGACTTGGTGAGCCCTTTTTCAGTATCTTTTTGATTAGTTGTGAAAACTGAAGTGGGAGTCTTAGACAGTCTGTTGTCACTGGAGTTATTGAATTTTTTTCTCTGATCTTTTTAGAATTACTCTTTATGCCTCTGTATTGTTTCCATAAGATTTTTTTATGAGACGTTTGCTCCTTCCTATGATTTGTTTTCCAAACTTTTCTATTTTTTGTAATTTTATTTCCATCAGATAAGATTGTAGAGTCTTAAGTGTCCATTGTTTTCTTTCTTTATTAAATTTATGACAGCATTCAAATGACTCGTGTGACTAGCCCCAAAACAGTGTAAGAACTGTTAATGAAAATGTTTTGGTGCAGCTTGTTACCATAAGGATACTAATTAATAGAAGACTAGGAATAATAAAATAAAGTAATCAAATCTTGTTAATTGAAAAAAAGTTTCAGAGGTGAAACAGATGGAAATTGGGCCCGGAGTAATTGAATCGCTATTCAGGAGAAGTAAAAGGCAGTCCATGAATGGTTCTGAAGAGATGAAACAAACTGATCAGGTCAAACTTGGGAAGAGATGAAGTGCATACCTCTCAACCTGTTAGCGCAAGTAATCTGGACAAAGTCTGACATAATGGGGCAAAGGTCCAAACATAGTTACACTTTTTAAATATTGCTCTCATAAACCTAGAATGTTGCTAGAATAACAGGATTTGTGTTAGCATGCATTTTCTAAAGGATATGAAGTCTGACACTCAAATGCATGTCATTATTTAGTGACTTTATTCCTTAGATCATCCCAGTGATTTGTTAAAAAATGTAATTTTTATGAGGAACAGACCAAAGATATGAGGCAAAAAATCTGGACATTCTGCAAAAATCTGTACAGATTAGAGGTATGATGAGGTATAAAGAATGGCTAGAGAGACAGAGAGAGAGAGAGAAGGAGAGCAGCATGGTCACAGTCTGTAAGGGCAACAATTCTGGACACATGGCAGTTTGTTAAGTTGTACTCAGTCATGTTCTGAAATAATGAAGTGAGAAAATCAAGGACTCAAATTAGTGATTTTTATAAAAAAAGGAGAAAAACAAGTTTATTTTCAGTAGGCAAGCCACCTGCATACCCCAATGTACTCCACATCTCTATAACTATAAGCTTTGATGTCTCTGAGTATCAGGGATAAGGGTATAACTAACTTATCATGGAAGTTCTGGAACATCATAGGATAAGGGTATAACTAACCAATCGTGGAAGTTCTGGAACATCTCAAATGGGGTCTTATCCCAGTCGGACTTTCCCAGTAAACAAATGTAAAATAAATAAATAAATACATGTTCTCAGTAATGCACCAAGACTCAGTGATGCATGTGACAATATGTGATATGAGGAATCCATAATGTGCCCTTGTACTTCAGCTTCAGTTTAAGGAAGTACTTCTTCACAATGGAGGGCAGTGGATGCTTGAATAGCCTCCCGGAATAGCTGATACAGAGCAGAATTACTGACCTCTTCAAAAGGTTTTGGAGTGGAATGAGGAAAGGGCAGAGGAAAGGAATGAGCAGCAGGAAAACGCCTGTTGTAGCACTCAGTCAAGCCAGCAGGACTGCCGTTCTTTAGCCAAGTTATGTATGGATGCATGCTTTGCCTTTGTTTTAAAACATGAAACATCTTTATTAAACCATCACATATGACATAGGCAGTCATACAATTTTGAACAATGATGTAACCCAGAGCTTACTCTCAAAGCATACTTCCTCTTCACACTTATTATATAGTGTTAAAGTACTATAGTGACGAAGGAATGACTACCAGAGTTCTCATCTTGGCCTTTCCCTTCTTCTCTTCCCTCCCAGTTCCTCCTCCCGATTCTCCTTCCATTCTGACTAACCACCTTCACTCTGTAGCCCCTCCGTTCCCCTCTTCTGCATAGCCCACCAATTCTATAAACAGCTGTACAGTAACTTACAGTCTTTCCATAACTTATGAGATCTGTATATATTGTAAATTCAAAAGTTGCTCACTTATATGTCTGTTAAATGTTTAAACTACATTATCATGTAGAGGTTGCCAATTAGCTTTCTTATAGTTAATTTGACATACACCTCTACAACTTAGTTATTGTTACTGTGATGTGTTGTGCCTATTGTTAAATTGTTATATCTGGTTACACTGGTAATTTAGAAATGCCCATGGAGATCAGTGTTCTACCCTAATTAACACAGGAAAAAATTAATTGATTTTAGTAAAGCTTGTGACATTAGCAGTGCCACACATAAAATGTTGATGCTGAACTGCATTGCATCATATAGTAAAGTGGTAGATTTTGTAGAAAGCAACATACACAACAGAACATGAAGCAGCAAACGGTGCCTTCTGTGAGTAAAGGGGAGTTACTGATGGAGTCCTGTAGAGCCCTTTGCTGGCACCAGTTATCTTGATAATGGCACTTCAGAGTGATTAGAAGAAGTGTGCTTCTTTGCAAATAGCAGAAACATGAGCAGCAGAGGTGACATACATGAAGGATGAGCAGGATGCAGAGGGATTTTTCAAGTCTGGCAAAACAGTTTAACACTGGCAGCTTAGATGTTATATATTCTGTGCAAAGTAATGCACCCTGAGGGGGAATGCTGGTATAGTGTTCACATGGGGCAAAGATACTTTCAAAATTGAGAATCAAGAGATTTAGGAATGATTAGTTCTCTTTTTCCTCCCTCCTACACAGCCAGTCATCAGTTTTCCCAGTGCCCCTGTCCAATGTTGAGTCTACTGACCCTTCATAATTTCTCCTGCACTTGGTCCTTGAGGGTTGGGCACAATGAGAATCATTAATGTAGCTTGGTGCCACATATCATCCTTGGTGCTGCTATAGTGGGTTGTAGTAACCTACCCTCACCCCCACACACACACACATTTTTGTTTTATGTCTGAGGGCTTCTCCCCTTTAAGGACTCCACCTCTCATAGGGAATGCCTAGGTAAACACCCTAGGATGGGCATCCCCCCACCAGCTCCTCAGATGCCCAAGCACAAGCATGGTTGATGCAGAAGGAACAGGAAGCCATTGCACTGAGGTCTAAGCATCTCTAGACACAATTAGCATAATGGTTGAGGTCCTGGCCTCCCATACAAGGTTCGAGCCTGACCTCCAGCAATGACTGTGTGCAGTTTGCATGTTCCCCTGTATCTTTCTGGGGTTCCTCCCACTTCCTAAAACTATTCTGGGAGTTTCCACCTCCAGATCATCCAAATAGTATGGAGTCATAGGCAGCAGCACAGACTGTAGGTGGTGCCTGTTGGGAGAAGAGTTGTATAGGCCAACAATTTTAGGCATCAGCTGTGGTGCACAGTATCCTCTAGACAGGCGAACATGAGTCACAGACTGTGCACTGGGTCAGGCTACCCACTCAACTGTGTAAAGACTGGATCTAAGTGATTCAGCCACGTCGAGTAAAAATTGGCTCTAAGTGATTTGGCCAAATTGACAAAGCATTCATTGGCATCCTCATGGAAGTCTACTGGCCCTAAGAAAGCACAGAAGAAAGAGCATTACTATAAGGAGGTCAAAGGAGAGTGGACACCCAAATAGTCTGGTAAAGGATTTGAAGGCTGATGGTCTTCCATCCTATATGTCCAAGTACACCTCAAGTAATAAGACAGTTAAAGTGTACCTGTTGGCAGTACCTACCTTTATTGCCATTCTCTCTCCTAGCCCTTTGGAGATGGACATACGGGCAGCAGCTAACATGTCCTCCTATGCTAAGTGCCACATAGCTATTAGCCCTGAATCTACAGTCTTGTCACTGGCCAGATCAGATCACAGTGCTGTCCTTTTTGCCATAAGGGTCAATCTGAGATGCTCTCTGACCCTTCTATTTTCAGGAATTCTTCTCTGGGACCAATCTATTAACGCTGTCTGGTTACCTAAGTAGATGTAAAATCTCTCCATCCCATGGGGACTCTAGAGCGAATGTGGCCACTTACACCATGCTGATTTCTGCTCCTTCATGCATGGTGGCATCTATCCACATATACCACAACTACAATGCTAAATGTAGAAACAACCCCTACACTGGCACCTATGTATCAATAAACTGTACAGTAAAAGAAAAAAAATGGCCCTGGACATAAAGTCAAACCACCCTATAGTAGAAATGACATAAAAAAGATAAGCAAAAAACTTGGGTGTAAAAGCAGCACTGGCAAAGACAAGTATGAATTAACTAATGACACCTTATCCAACAATAACTGCAAACCCTTTTCTGACTACCATGTCAGGAATCTTAGTAACAATATCCCACAGTGCACTGAGTTGATGTCCAGTGGTACCACCTACTCTGACTTGAAAGACATTGATAGTATATTATGAGATGAATTTAGATCAGACTTCTCTCCTCTACCCCCTACCTGTTCTTCTCCTTGCTCCATTAATAACACTGAAGATTATTTTTCCAGGAAAGTATTAAAAGCCCTCTCCAAAACATAGCTGCATGGGAAACATAGCTGCATGGGCTCAGGCATACCAGGCTGTTGCTTTCTTAAAATGCTGCCTCTTAAACCTATTAAGTTTTTTTTAAACAAGAAACATCTTTATTAAGTTATCACTAATGATATAGGCAGTCATACTTTTATACAAATGAAAACAAACCATATTGATGTATTATCAGTTTCAATCATTGTACATCACTTGTAATCTATCCAGTCATTGTCACGCAAACATTACATAGCTCATTCAGTTCCTGCCTCCCTTAAACCTCATTCCTCCTCTAAAACATTATTCTGCATGTATTGTTCCTAGAATTCCCATTTTTTCTATGCAATTTACTCTTACCCTTTTCTAAAGATCCCACTTCCAGTTGTTTTATCTCTGTTACTGCATTCACTACTTCTAGTACAGTTGGCTTAGACTTGATTTCCATTTTCTAGTAATTGTTTTTTAGCAGCCACCAGAATTAAACTCAACAAGGCCTTACTATGTCCGGGCAATTCCGATTCTGTATCACAGTTCAAAAAATCATTTCCTTAGTTATACCAGTTTGTTCACCCACTATCACTGACAGACTAGTATGCATGGAATTTTTAAAGTTTGGCAGCTCATTACACTCCCACAAAATGTGTTCCCAATGTCCTCTTTCTTCCTCATTACACCTCCAAAATTTGCAATCTACCTGAGGGAAAAAAAAATTGGTGTCTGCTTGGTGTATAAAAATACCTATGCAAATACTTTCAAGCAAAGATGCTAAATCTTCTAGAAGTTGTTGCATATTTGTGAGCCATACATATATACTCCCATCGTTTCTTTGTGAATTGCTTATCCAATCTCTCTTCCCAATCCTTCCTAACCTTCTCTGATTGATTCATATAGTTATCATGCAGTATTTTGTATGCCCTATTAATTTTCCCTTTTTGAATAGCAGTTTCTGTTCTAAATGCTACTAAAAATTCTAACAGTGCTGGTCTTTCACTTAGGATCCCACTATTTCATTCTGTCTGCCTATACTTTGATATCAGTCCTTGATAGGAAAGGCAATCTCTACCCCAGAGTCCAAATAAATTATTGGCCTGTTCCCATTGTATTACCTTTTCCTCTCTAGTTATTTGCCCCCAGTACCTTGATTCCTTTGCCAGTTTTCTGCAGTAAATTCTAGCCTCCTCTTGCCCATTGTCTGTACCCATAATTGCAGTCATCCCTATCAGCAAAATCTGCTTTCTCCATCCCCCTTGTTGGCTTTGTTCGTAGAATAATTTCTCTTACTTTATGAATGTAATATTTTTTGTGGTTATTGTTATTCTTGGTATTGATCTGCATCCAGAATCCCAGTCTCTCCTTATTTCTTGGGCATCCCCTCCATTTCATCATCATCATCATCATCATTCCTTTCCACTTTGAATTATAGCTTTCTGCTTGTGCTGTGTATAGGAGCCTTAACTGTGTAGCTCTGAAGTACCCAGTCAGATCAGGTAACCCCAAACCACCCTATTTTATTGGAAGGACCAACTTATCCCACTTGACTCTTGCCCTCTCCCCTCCCAGATAAAATCCTTCAAACTCTTTGTTAATTGCTATCCACAACTTCCTCTGTTTGATAAAGTATGCCTGATCTGTGTATAAAACCATTTTCTCTGATAGTATCTTTCTGTCCAAGTCCATAAAAGAGAGCTTCCAATTTCTCAGTTTTTACATTATCTGTTTAGTCTCTTCCCACATATCCTTAGCTGTCATAACAAAATCATTTTTAATATATAATCCTAAGTACTTTATTTTATTATATCCCCATAAATACAGGTATTACTGAACCAATTTGTGTGTGGATATATAGTTTATAGCTATTGCCTTTGTTTTATTTTCTTTAATTTTGTATCCAAAAACACTTGAAACTGTCTCAAAATGTTCCACAACACTGAAATGTCCTATTCTGGGTTTATCAGGTATAAAATAATATTGTCTGTAAATAAAGTCTGCATTTCTTTACTACCATAGCAATTATATCCTTGTATTTCTGAATCCCTTATTTTCTTTGTCAGTGGTTCTGAATATAATGCAAATAACAAAGGGGAAAGAGAATACCTCTGCCAGGTTCCTCTGCTCAAACAGAACTTAACAGAGTGGATCCCACCTCCTCCAGTCTCTCACGTATCCTCCTAGTCAACCTTATCATTTTATCAGGGAATGATAATGCTTCCATTGCCCTACTCATAAAATCCCAGCTTACTCTGTTGAATGTTTTCTCTGCATCAAGACCCACCAACAGCAGTCATATTTTCTTACATTTACTTCCCTCTGGATCATCATTGTTCTGTTAATTTTGTCAGATGTTTGTTTTCCCTCCAGAAAACCACATTGATCCATATCTATCAATGTTGGCATTACTTGTGCCATTCTTGTAGCCATTGTAGACATGAACACTTTATACTCATGGTTTAGTATTGAAATGGGCCTGTATGAAGCTGGATCTGATGGATCTTTACCCTCTTTAGGTATTACAGCTACCACTGCTTTCTTCCAGTATGTTGGTACTTATCCTCCTCTTAAAATACTGTTAAACAAAACCTTCCAGATCTTTGTCACTTTCTTCCCTCCTAGCTTCTAATCTTCCAATCTTCCATAGGAATACCATATATTTCTGGGGACTTTCTTGTAGATTAATTATACATCACCATTTTTATCTCATGTCCTCCTATCCTAACTGTTAATAATTGAGCCTGATCTACTTCTAATATTGGCACATTTAATTATTTCATAAACATTTCCATTTGTATTTTTCCCTTATTTCCACATTCCTGTGTTTTATACAGATTTTCATAAAATTTCCAAAATAATTCTAATATCTCTACTAGTTCTCTGGGTATTACCCTTGTTATAGGCTCCCTAGACTTGACAACACCCCTTTATACTTTCTGTTGCATGAGCCATTGTGCTAAAAGTTTTTGCACTCTGGAGTTATTATCAAAGAACTGTTGCTTAACAGCAATCTTTCTAAACTCATGTATATTATGTAGGTAGACTGTTTTCTCTTTACCACTCTGCAATTTTGCCTCTTCTTCTTCTATGATATTCCCCTTATTCTACAATACTTTAACCTTTGTCAGTCCCTATAGATAATTATTGTTATGTCTTAACCATATCTCTTTTTCTTTTATTTCCACTCTATTCTTTAACTCCGCTTTAATTTTATCTCATTCCTTAGCTATATTTTCAGAAGAAATTTATGTCTTCCCTAATAACGACCTATTCATTTCCACTACCCATTCCTTAAATTCCTCCCTGTTTTACAGATAGATGGGGAAGTGCCAATGTCTCATTTTTATTTCATTTCCCTGCATTTTTATTTTAGTTGTGATCTGAAGTAGTTATTGGATACATATTAAAACTTTCAATTAAATGTTGTTTTTGAAAACACACTATTTAATGCTACACGGTATATGCTATAAACCGTGCAGGATACAAACATCAGTATGCTGCACCACCCATGAATGCACTTCAAGCTGTCTAATTAGTGCAGTCGCTAGATGAATGGTATACATGTAACTGTTAGAATGTTGTTCACACTACAGGACCTGTGGCTGAAAGTTGAACAGTGTGCCATTGTTATTTTTTGCTTATGTATGAGCCAATAACAGAAAGAAGGATTGCATGTTAATATTTTAATTAGCTATTTGCTAAGTGCAGTCTGTGGATGGTTACATTGTTACTGTAAGAACTGCTGCTGAAGGTTTGATTTATTCTGTTCTCCTTGTATGAAATGCATGTTTGCCTTAACCTGCCTCCCACCACTGTCTCACTAACTTTCTGAACTGCAATGCTTACCATTTCTACTCTCCTAATCTGCCACTACTCCTGACTACCTAACTTACCCCCTTATAAGACTATTTGTGTTTTACTTATTTCTGCCTCCTTCATTGTCTCCCTTAATTTTTTTCCCAGGTGGCTAAGCCTTGAATAGAGAGAAGTCTCCCTCCAAAAGCACCCACTTCTTTCAATCCAGCATGAAGCCTCCCAACACTGTGCACGGACTCGTGACCTCCAATAGTCTAGACAAATTCTTTATCACTAGTGTATGGTAAACTGTGTTATTTTGAGCTGTATTTTATATAACATAGGTCAGGTTACCTTGCACATTACCTGAGACGTACTACTTTCCACCCCCCCCTACTCCACGTATTATTCCTTTCACCTGCCACAACAACCTATCTTTTATGCTTAAGTAGCCCCTTTACCCCCCTGTACATCTCAACAGCAAATACAAGCCTGCCTGTCCAGCAGGCAAACTTTTACTCTCTTTTTCCTTAGCACGTCTCTGGAACTCCCTCCCACCTCATATTCACCTCACCAGCAGCCCTTCCACCTTTAAAACTCTGCTCCACTCACACCTAACATCTCTCTGGGACTGCACATGTTCCCATCCTGCATAACATCCCCAGCAGCTACCTTACTCCCTACCCCTTCTCCCTCTCTCCTTTTATCCTACCTCAAATATCTACCTCCCCTTTTCCTTCTGTTTCCCTACTTCCCCTAACTCATCTCTCCCTTACTTCATTTAACCTACATATCCCCCCACTGATCATATTTCTCCTGTGACAACATACATATTGTAAATAGCTCCCTAGTTTAATTGACTTGTAAATACCTACTTATTATTGTTTAGACTTAACATCTATGTTAGCAATGATAGGGACTATATATTTGTAAACTTTTATTAATTGTGATATAATTTCTGTTGATTTGTTTTCTAATTGTATTAACATATACCTTTGCTTCATGTACTCTTCTTGTACTTTAATAACCTGTTGTTTAATATACTGTATCTATGGAGCATTTCTCCCCAGGACTCCATTGAAAATGGGCTCCTTCGGCCAAATGGACCATCAAAAAAACTTCAAATAAATAAATAAATAAATAAATACCCCTGAGACCTAATTATTTGCCTGCCAATCCCTGTTATATTTAATTAGCATTTCTACCTCTCTGGCTTCTGCCTCCTCCTCTCGTCACCTTCTACTGCATAACAACAAACAAAAATACATAGTGTTTGATGCCTTCTACTAAAGCTAAGTTAATCCCAGTATAATGTAGACTTTCACTGATTGTTGTTCACTTACCTGGTCTGCAGTGGTGTCCTGGGTCTGAATCGCTCCGTGTGGCCTTTGGGCTCACTCAGCTCCCCTATCCTACCCCCATTCCCAACCACCCCTTACATTTTACTTTATACTCAACATAACTCCACCCCTTGCCTCTTACAGCCTATCAGGACTCACTATTCCAAACTCTCACAATTCACACCTGAAAAATAGACAGTTCTTCCCTTTATAAACTCTATCTTCTCTCCAAACACTACAATCTTCAAACACAATTAAACATTTCTATTCTAATCCCACACCACTTCTCAACTCTACCCTTCCACTATTACTCTATTTTCCTCAATTACCAACAAATATATCCCATCTCATAACATTATGCAATCCCCATTACAATATACCTCTCTCATGTTATCTCTTATCACCTCACTACTCATACTCACACAACTCACATCCCCAAAAAGCTCTCTATTACATGCCCCTACTAAAAGACCAACTCAAACCTCACCTCCAACCATCTACCTAGACAGCCTTTCACATATAAATGCCAGCCTAATTGAATGCTACCACATTCACTACAAAAAATAATCTCCTATCCATTCCCACCAAACCTAACTTTCTACCTCACACAACTACAAAATACAATATAAAATTTACCTTCCATCAATATCTCATTAACCACCTCCTTAAACTTCTCCAATGTGGGAATATATACCCTAAACCTGGGCCTACACAGTATACTACACCCAGCCATACTCCACAGTATACTACATCCCAAATTACTCCACAGTATACTACATCAAGTCATACTCCACAGTATACTTCACCCAACCATACTCCACAGTATACTACATACAATCATAATCCCCCTCTAAAAATATAATTTTTGTTACTATAAATGTACGCAGTACTTGCAACAAAATTACTGACTTTCAGCTGGTTAAAGCCACACATTAAAGATACAGAAATAGTACCACCAGGGTACAACATTCTAAGACAAGACAGAACCAGTAAAATAGCAGGGGGTGTAGCCCTAATCTATTGCAATACCTACATTATATCCCCCCTAGCAAAATCAGTCACATATTTTGCTAAAGCAGGAATTCTCCTTACATCCCTACAGTTGAACAACTCTAAACAAATATGTGTTGCAGTAGTATATATGCCCCCTGGCCAAAATATTTCTACACTTGAAAACTTTCTTTCCTGGACTACCCCAAATATTAACAAGGAAACTATTATTATGGAAGACCTAAATATTGACTGGCAAACCCTTATGACTGACTCTCCAGAAAATAGTATTAATCTTCACGGCTTCACACAGCTCATTACTACCCCACCCAGAATGCCAAAGAATAATCACCATGGCACTACTTTAGATTGGAAGTTAGTATCAGAACCCCATAAATACACTAATTGTAATACACTTCCAAGTAACGTAAGTGACCATCTTTCTGCCTATACCCACAGAACTCGCCCATAGGACTCTAACCTCCATACCTATAAAACTACTAAAATCTCACTAAATTTAACAAACACATATTCCATAATATTTAAAAACAATAAATTGGTGCTCACTAAAAACTCTTCCTCCAAATGAGACCATTCACCATTTTAACAAAGTCTTTCTAGACACACTTAACAGTCTTGCCCCTCTCCGTACTAAAAGAATAAAAAGCAGTCATGCACCATGACTTTCAAGAGTTACAAAACAAATAATGCAATCTAGAGACAGAGCATTGAATAATTGGCATAAGAATAAAAATAACGACAACCTACGTATATATAAACAACTACACAGCAAGTGCAAGAAATTAGTACTCGCTGACAAAAAAAAATACTTCTTCTAACAACTTACCAACCAAAACAAAAACCCAAGAAATTTCTGAAACTCTATCTCAAGACTCCTAACTCCAACGTCTACTCAAAACCCTTCACTAGCCCCTAACAAAGATACATCTGCAATAGCTAACATCTTTAACTCCCACTTTATAGAAAGTATTCTTAAATTTACAAACTATCATAAAATAAACCCAAACTCCAACTCAGCACTAAATCTATTCCCACCTGAAACAACTAACAATAATACCAGCACCAACAACCCACCCAAACCTGATTTTCACAAAATATCCTCTTCAGCTCCTCCTTTCTCTCTACAACCTATTCCCACCTCTCTAATACATAAGCTCCTTCTAAAATTAAAAGTTTGCTCTCTCTCCCTAGACAGCATTCCTTCAGAATACCTAAAAATCGCAGCAGATGCCATAGCCTACCCTATTAGCATAATAATCAATAGCTCTATTACAGAATCTGAAGTCCTTCAAATCTGGAAAAAAATCTATTCTAACACCCCTACATAAGGGTGGAAATACGAATATCCTGAACGTGACCAATAAGTGTTCCAACTCCTTCAAATATTAATGAAATTTATTCCAAACATATAAAACACGGCACTAACATAAAAAACAGTACTGACATAAAAAATAACTGATACGAAAATAAATTGATGTTAAGCGCTTTCACTCACTATGTGAGCTTCTTCAGAACATCAGAATTAGCTGTGTCAGCTTGTATAAATACAAAATTTGGCGCCATAAATCAGACAGACAGCTGATTCTGATGTTCTGAAGAAGCTCACATAGTGAGTGAAAGTGCTTAACATCAATTTACTTTCGTATGTCAGTACCATTTTTTATGTTAGTGCCGTGTTTTATATGTTTGGAATAAATTTCATTACTATTTGAAGGAGTTGAAACACTTATTGGTCACGTTCAGGATATTCTTGTTTCTGTTGGTGTTGGATCTATTTCAAGGGTGGAAATACCAATGAGTTGATAAACTACCACCCCATCTCCATCCTTTCACCTTTATCTAAAATACTGGAAAAATGCATTCATATTTAACTACTGAAACATCTTACTGATAACAATTTCATTGCTCCCACCCAACACAGTGTCTGCCCAGGACACAGCACATCCACTGCACACATATCCTTCACAGATACTGTAAACAAAGCCTTAGACTCTGGCCAGTTAACCTCAGTAATACTACTGAACTTATCTAAGGCCATTGAAACAGTATCACATCAACAATTACTACAACAATTAACTACATTAGGATGCTGTCCACCAACTCTAAAATAGTTTGCTGGCTACTTAACCAACAGAAAACAATGTGTTAGATGGCAAAATAGCCTATCACACTACCTGAAAAATAAAACCGGCATCCCTCAGGGCTCCATCCTTAGACCCCTACTTTTCAATATTGTTATTAACAATCTTCATACAGCCTCTCTTGACAGCAAGCTAATTCAATATGCTGACAATTCCGCTATTATCTCCACTGCCAATAACTTACAGCATCTCCTAAAAATAAATCAAAATGCTTTTACCTCCATTGAAACCTGGTTAAATAAGGCACAAGTACTACTAAACCCCAAAAAGACCAAACTGTTAATGTTCACACCAAGACCTCTTCTGCATGACTTCAAAATATACTGACTAAATAATACAGAAATAGAAATAGTAACGCAAGCAAAGTTACTGGGCAACAACATTGATAAACTCTCCTTTGAACCTCACACATTAAACACCATAAAAACACACACACTTTAAGCTAGGCAATCTCAACAGGAAGAAACAATTCCTAGATAACCCCACCAAAAAAAAAAAAAAATCTCTGGCTAATACTTACTTGCTCCCCTCCCTTTTGTATGGGGCCCTCATCCTTACAAACTTCCACATGTCTGTCAAAAACAAGCTCCAATCATGTTACTACGAAACTGCTAAATTTGCCACTGGCCTGTCTTATCGTACACATCAGTGCCAGGCCCTCAATGAATTAAATTGCCTTGATTTTACCCAATACCTTAGTTAGGTGCAACTAACTCAAACACATAAGTCAATACACAAGTCTGACAGCTGCCCAGCATTAAAATATATCCTACAGCTCTATATCCCATCCAGAAGTCTCCACTCTAATAATAAACTACTCTTAGAAGTATGTAAGCCTCATAAAATAGCTGGTATAAACCTCTACTCTTTCTCCATTGCTAAACAATGGAATATCCTACCCCTAAATATCACCACTTTAGACTCATTAAGGGTTTCAAACTGACCCTGAACAAATCACCTTTGCAACACATCTGTCTCTGTTACTCTCCCAAAGGCTAACATACTTCTTTTCCATCTCTTCATCCTAAGTATATTACTACGTCTCCCTATACCTTCTCCCTCTCCATGCTACCTCCCCAATATCCTTGGTGCCAAACTCCTCCCCTGACCCTCTACCTATTTTCCTTGCACCCTTTCTCCCCTAACTAATGATCTCTTACTCATCTCTCATCTCCACCAGCCCCTACATCTCAAACGACATCTTTCCTATATTTTTCACTTTCTCCTTACCTCACCTCTAAACATCTCTCATACTCCTTATCTCACCTCTATACATCTCTCATACTCCTTACCTAGCCTCTAAACATCTCTCATACTCCTTACCTATCCTCTATACATCTCTCATACTCCTTACCTAGCCTCTATACATCTCTCATACTCCATACCTAGCCTCTAAACATCTCTCATACTCCTTACCTATCCTCTATACATCTCTCATACTCCTTACCTAGCCTCTATACATCTCTCATACTCCTTACCTAGCCTCTATACAGCTCTCTCTACTCTAGCTTACCTAGTCTCTAAAAATTATTTTTTCCCTAGTCAACTGTTCCTTACCTACCCTCTCTCCATCTCATCTCTCTCTCCATCTCAGTAATCCTATATGGAAAACTATACACCCCTCACACTCTATAAACATACCACTTACACCTACAAGAACTCAGATGTCTTCTTACTGTTCAATTTATCATGTATCCCAAACAGACCCTAACTACAAATTAATATTCTTTCATATCTAAGCTTTACCATGTCTATTTATCTTATATAACAATACTTTAAGACACACTATACAATTCTCATTTTTGATTGTAATATGCTTTGCCAAACTATATGTGTGATGTCTATTTATCTTGTGTAATAATGCTTTAAGCTATTACGTTTTTTTCTCACTCTTGATTAATATTTTGAACTAAGTTGTATGTGTAATGTATACTGTACATTGTCAAAAATTCTGTACTTTATGTCAAGTTTTTCTTCCCAGGCCTCCACTGAAAATGGGTTTCTGACCCAATCGGACTTCCTTGGTCAACAAATGTCAATAAATAATAAATAAATAATAAATAAATGCACATGTTCCTGTGAAGTATAATTTCAGTCTAGCCTAGCTCAATTTTTGAACCTCAGGAAATAATATGTCATTTCTGTCCATAGTCCTATTACTCAATTCACATCTCCCATACCAAATAATTTCATAAATTTCTTTAAAAAATCTGACCTCTCTTGTTATCTTTACCCTTTTAGGCCCCCTCCAGATACATCCTCACTTTTGCCAATGAACTTCCAATCTCCACCTGTAAGTAATATTTCCCGCTGAAAGTTGATTATTTCTCCCAGAATTGTAGCAATTTTAGGCGGAATATAAATACATGCCGGTGTAATCCTCCTCCCTTGCCAGTAGCCCCTTTGTACTAAAAAATACATGCCGGTGTAATCCTCCTCCCTTGCCAGTAGCCCCTTTGTACTAAAATCTGCCATTATTCTTTTTTGTTCTTCTGTCACTGTTGGTGCTCCTCTCACAATTAATATAAGTACTCCAGTTTTACTTTGTCCCAGATAATTTGATATCCTGAAATCCTTTCTTTATGAAATTCACATGCTTAGCTCTTTTCAAATGTGTTTCCTGTAGCATAGCTATTAGTATTCTGCATTATAATATAATTCACTACTTTTTTGTATGTATATATATATATATATATATATATATATATATATATATATATATATATATATATATGAGACCATTCACATTTAAAGATAATATGGAAAGTGATATTACTATGATAAGAAACTTTTATTTCCACCTGTTATGTATAAAATCTTTTTTTTTTAATGTCTAGTTTTAGCTTTTGTGTTACATGCATACACTAGTGTTTTCAGGTTGGTCTTTTATACAGTTGTTTCCTGTCATATCCATTTGAACCTATGTCACATCTTATAAGCCTTTTTGTTTTAATGAAAACCCTTAAACAAAAAACAAACATACCCCCAGAACATACCCAGAACCTACTAACTTAATACTAACTCACAAAACTATGCACATCTTCAAATGATGAAGTTTAACCCTCCTAATAAGACCAGTTGTCCCAGACTGACAGCAGGTTTATATTGGTACATCAAAGTATCACTACTTCAAATGTACTAATATCGAACCCTTTGCATTGAACGCTGATTATAGCGAAGCTGCAGAATATCGAATACTTTCCTAGGGAAAGTATTCGGTGGGCTGTTTCTGCAGCATCACTATTTCCTCGACTGTGGAGCGAAGGTTACGGACTGGGTTAAGGTAAGTGTGAGAACGAAGGTGAGTGTACGATAGAGACCTTAGGGTTAGGGAGTGGGTAACTTGAGTGTGCAATAGGGACTTTAGGGTTAGGGAGTGGGTAAGGTGAGTGTGTGATAGGGACTTTAGGGTTAGGGAGTGGGTAAGGTGAGTGTGCGATAGGGACTTTAGGGTTAGGGAGCGGGTAAGGTGAGTGTGCGATAGGGACTTTAGGGTTAGGGAGCGGGTAAGGTGAGTGTGCAGTAGTTACAGACCTTAGGGTTAGGGTTGGGTTAAGATAAGTGGATAGCTAGTAGTGTATGTATGGTATAGTGTAGGGTTTTGTGAAGTGTATGTGTGTGGATTATGTGTTTTGGTTTGCTTGTGTTGTGTGTATGTTTGTTGGAAAAAAATTTGCTGTTCTGAGTGTTCGATGTTGTGGTGTTTCGAGTGAAATGGTTCGATATTAGAACATTCGATGTAGTAATACTTCGATGTTCTAATATAGACCCACTGACAGCCACACTCATAGACTTGGATTAACCTATAAGTAAGGTTATCCATTCTAAGACACATTGTACAAGCCTGTCCTTCTTCTTCCACTAACTGCTGTCTATCTTTTTCTTTATTCCTCTCCCAGATATCGAAAACAATTTGAAAGCATTTAGAAAACATCATCTCCTATCCAATGAAAGAAAAAAAGGCATTTATATTACGCCATTGAAAACTCAAACTGTCGACAGCGTAATAATCTACACGAAAATGTCAAAACCCCCAAACATTGAACACACAAAAAAACCCCTCCAAAACACAATACAAATTGCTGCACCTCCCACCCCCACCCCCACTACTAAAATATACCAACTCTGAGATTGCACTACATTGCAGTAAACGGAAATCTCCCCTTACGGAGATTTCCATTTACAAGGATGATGACTTTCGCTTTCGACATTTTGGTGCCGACAATATCAGCTTTCGACAGGGTGAAGTAGACCCAAAAAAAGTATTCTGTTTTTATTGCCCCTATCAGATTGTCTCCATATAAACTTGATAACCAGATACACAGTTGTCAACCATATTCCACTGTCGGCATTTATTTGCTAGAGGAAAACTTTTCATTATTTTCAGTGTTCTTCATTTTTTCTTATGTCATACTCTTTTGTCCAGGCTTTCTTCTCTTTTTAAATTGCAGTGCCTATATTTCTTAGAACAAGAAGAAAGAAAGAAAAAAAGAAAGAAAGAAAGAAAGAAGAAGGACAAATGTACTCCTGGTTCTTATAATCAACTCTTGTGCCTTTTTCTGTCTCTGAAGCATTTTCCTTTGGAACATTGGAAAAGGTTTCACTGGCATAGTCTCTCTATGGGCTTCATTATCAGAAGAATAAGAAGCAGAATTCCTTCTGTTTGATGTCTCACTTTTTGTTAGACAAACTTTTGTATTTCCTCCTTTTCATTTTCTACAACAAAAAAGATTTTGACCCTCCAGGAAAAAATAGTCAGATACAGCAGCTTGAATCTCTAACCTGCTTCTTGACATTCCCTGATCGGTGTAATAAATTTACACTACGTAGTGTACAGTGAGTAATAATTTTCCACTAACACTCTACTGTCTTCCACTTTTAGTACGTTGTCCTTCTGCCACAGTTTATTTAGAATCAACTCTTTCTTCAGGTAAGATTGCATCTTTACTATTAAAGGTCTGGATTGCTTTCTCAGGTGTAGGTTTGGAGCATACACACAATGTGCATTTCAATTGACAACTCCTGCTGTGGAGTACGAGTCCAGTTGCTTATTTCATAAAGTTAATACTGCCTATTCTTTCCAGTTTCTCTGGTACAGCAGAAAATCACAGGTCTTTAATATGTGCTCTGTCCTCTAATTCTGCCATTTTTGAAACTTCTCTTCTTGAGCAGTCTCAGACTCATATAGCCTTTTCTTTATTTCGTCCTCTGATTTTGGCAGTTTTATCAGCTCATCTGAGTATCTTTTCAAAGCTTCTTCCATTTTTTCAGTCTTTTGTTATTTGAATCGATACACTCCTTCAGTGTTTCATTTATTTTAATCAGCTCTGAGCACATTTGACTTATTTTTTCTTTACATTACTGAAAGTCATGTCTTGCACCAAAGCTCGAGCTTGCACTGCTTATTGCTGAACAGCTACAGAATTCTTCCCAGACAGTATTGTCTCCTCACCTTTTGTAATTGATTTGCTTTCAGGTTCTGTGAATTTCTTTTTTGCTGGCATCCTGGCAGTGCACTTACTAGCACGTTACTGAAATTAACCCAAAAAGATAAGTTCACTGGCTGTTTTCCAAGTTTCTGTTTTCACACAAAGTGAGCTGAAATTAAGCTGTTGCTCAGTGTGCAGCCATCTTGGAAGTGAAACATGTTCCATCTTTGTCTCTGCACTGTGTGTTTACCCAGTCTTGGAAGACTGCTGTTGTAATACACCTTCCACAAGGATGGTCTTATCACTGATCTGTGTAACTTTCGACCAATTAGCCAGCATTATTTGTAAAATAATGGAGTATATCATTATGGAGTTCATAAGCAGTATTTTTGACAACTTGCAAGCCTACAGTCCTAAACAGTCTGGCCATGTGAAAAATAGGTCCTGCCTGTTGCTCAAGAAGAGATGTTCCTTTGAGATAGTTGCCAAAGCACTGTATGACAGCAAATCAATTTACAGTGCTTATCTGGTTTTAGATAGGGCCTTTAACACTATTCCACACTCCAACATTACTGAGAAAGTGACCTAATTAAGGGTACATAATTTGTTGCAAAGCAAACTAGCACAGAAAGAACTCACACAGAGGTAGTGGCATGCTGTCCTTGAAAAGGCAGTCCCAGTGGCATCCTACATGGCTCTGTTTTGTGGCCACTGCTATTCAGCATCTACTTTATTGACATCCAAGCCGTCATCAAGGATCTGTGGGTGACTAAGTTTACTGATGACAAAAAACTCAGAGTTGCCATCAGCTCACTAGATGACATCTATATTTCCGAAAATGGCCCATCCCATGTACAGTGTCAGGGCCATGGTTTTAAGCTCAGGGCAACAAAATGCAGTATTGTTGTCTTTAGGAAACAGAAACACTCTTGAAACAATGTCATATATGATATCCCCCAAAATAGATACTGTCATAAGAGATCTAGCTACATTCACAGACAGCAAACTCTGTTTTAACTACTACTCAGCTATCATTAGGAAATTCTTCTATCTTATACTGTTAATCACTGAAGGCATATCCTGCAGTTCCAAGGAAGTTATTGTACATCCCTACTCCTCCCTCATAATAGAATAGGGTGCCCTCTTTTAAAAGAGTGTATCCAAGCATACTACCCAACTAGAAAAGCCACAGTGTTTCCTCACCAAGAAAGCCTTTTAATTATAAGGTTCCAAAGCTGTAAAGTCCTGTCACTGCATTCCATCTCCTACCTATGTCTACATGGCAGCCTCTGCTTAGCTTACAAGATTGCCTGTGATTCTATAATGATTGACCTTTTCTGGGTTCACAAAACAGGTGGCACCAGCAATACCCATTCTAGGGATGTAAATTGCAATTTGTTTGTGTCTTTTGGCTTTTCCCGGTTAGGGGTCCCTACAGCGGAACTCCGGTCCGCTAATGATTGGTAGTTGATTTTTACATGCCAAGTTACCAGCCCTGATGCACAACCTTCAACGAAGGTATGCCCATTCACGCATATCTCCACGCAGAAGACGCTCTAGCTGACAATCGAACCGGCAGCGTCTTACTGTGAGGCGACAACGCTACCGCAGCACCACCACCGTGAGGGGAATGTAACTTGTAATATTAACAAAAAACATTGTGGGGATAGATACCTCTTCCAAAGGATACTTATGAAGTAATGCCTTCAGTGTATCAAACAAAGTAGATCCCTAATGCACTTTAAATCTGTCCTGGATGAGTGGATCCAGATCTAGTTCCTCAGACCCTTATGAACCTGTAAGAGGTCACTCCAACATTAAAGCTACCCTCCCTCCATCCTCTTAGGGATATCTGTATATAATTTGAGTCTGTTTATTCTGAATTGCTAATGTGCTATTTGTAACTTTACTACTGTGGTCTGGCTTCAGTACAGATGCACTTCACTGAGATGATTCCATACGGCTGAAAGAACAAATGCAGGCACATGATAATGCTAGGTATATATGTGTGTGCAAGAACAGATGCAGGCACATGATAATGCTAGGTATGTATGTGTATGCAAGAACAGGTGCAGGCACTTGATAATGCTAGATACATATATGTGTGTGCAAGAACAGATGATAATGCTAGGTATATATGTGTGTGCAAGAACAGATGATAATGCTAGGTATATATGTGTGTACAAGAAAAGATGCAGGCACATGATAATGCTTGGTATATGTGTGTGTGTGCAAGAACAGATGCAGGCACATGATAATGCTAGGTATATGTGTGTGTGTGCAAGAACAGATGCAGGCACATGATAATGCTAGGTATATATGTGTGTGTGGTGTGCAGCAATAGATGCAGGCACATGATAATGCTAGGTATATATGTGTGTGCAAGTACAGATGCAGACACATGATAATGCTAGGTATATATGTGTGTGAATGCAAGAACAGATACAGGCACTTGATAATGCTAGGTATATATGTGTGTGTGTGTGTGCAGCAATAGATCCAGGCACATGATAATGCTAGGTATATATGTGTTTGCAAGAACAAATGCAGGCACATGATAATGCTAGGTATATATGTGTGTGCAAGAACAGATGCAGGCACATGATAATGCTACGTATGTATGTGTATGCAAGAACAGATGCAGGCACTTGATAATGCTAGCTACATATATGTGTGTGCAAGAACAGATGCAGGCACATGATAATGCTAGGTATATATGTGTGTGCAAGAACAGATGCAGGCACATGATAATGCTAGGTATATATGTGTGTGCAAGTACAGATGCAGGCACATGATAATGCTAGGTATATATATGCGTGTGCAAGAACAGATGCAGGCACATGATAATGCTAGATATATATGTGTGTGTGCAACAACATATGCAGGCATGATAATGCTAGGTGTTTATGTGTGCATGAACAGATTTAGGCACATGTTAATGATATATAGATTTATGTGTGTGTGTGTGTGTGTGTGTGTGTGTGTGTGTGTGTGTGTGTGTGTGTGTGTGTGTGTGTGTGTGTGTGTGTGTGTGTGTGTGTGTGTTTCTGTGTATTTGTGTGTATGCTGATAGCTGAAGAAAATCCAACAAGACAGAAAGAGATCAGAAGGTGGATAAACCCAAATGTTGTGATTTTGTCACTGTGACCTCTCCTCTAAGATGTACTGTTGCAGTAAGTATCTTATACAACTGTACTTCCCCATCCCCCCAAGTATTTCAGTGTTTCACTATTTCTGATACTTGACAAGATGAAAGTACTCAACCATTTTAATTATTGAATTTTTATTAAAATGGCTTTGAGGTATATTCATTGGATGACATGTCTGTGCATTTGTTCAGTTTTGTTTGTGTCTTTCGGCTTTTCCCGGTTAGGGGTCGCCACAGCAGAACTCCGGTCCGCTAATGATTGGCAGTAGATTTTTACATGCTGGCTTGCCAGGCCTAACGCACAACCTTCAACGAAGGAACGCCCATTCACGCATGTCACCACACAGAAGAAGCTCTAACTGAGAATCGAACGGGCAACGTCTAACTGTGAGGCGACAACGCTACCGCAGCACCACCACTGCAGTTATGTTGCATTAAGTATCTTATACAGCTGTACTCCTCCATCCCCTAGTATGTCAGTGTTTCATGTTATCCAAGTACTGTTTCAAGGAGTGGAGAATCTGCCACTGGCTAGTATTAGAGCATTTCAGAAACAGTTCAGTTAGCATAAGTGACTTTATCAGGTATAAATCCCTTCCTTTGCTCTTTCAATTACTTTTGTTAATTCTCCCATCTGTCAAGCAAAAATGACCTTGTTAACATAAGGAGTGGTATCCAGTTGTTAAAATAAAATAAACCACCAAACCACCCCCAGTCTTTCATGCATCTATAAGCACATGCATTGCTGCTTCAAAAAGTCTGATTTCATTTTCAGAGCTGGTCAAAGGACAAGTGAGCATTGTCTCATCTTTGTGTTTTTGTTTGGTGAGTAAGTAAGACTGATATTGCATGTGCTGTGTTCCACCACCTGACCCACATAGTCTTCCTTTGTGTTTGTGCAGATCCAGTTCCTGTACTTGGAGCAGCACACAGTTTGGAAGAGAGGTTGCAACAGCTTCATGGAAGTGATCCTGAAAACCATACATTGAAGGAACTCTCTAAATGCTGGAGAAAACATCTGGACTTGCACAGCACAGAAGGTACAACGCCTAATTAGACATCATAGCTATTAAAATGTACTTTGTGACTTTTTCCTTAGTAAGTGGTGTTTTCTTGCTATGACAGCTATTAAAAATAAATAGATGACCATGTCATTGAAACAGTTGTGCTGTAGCAACATACTGTCATTGAGGTCACATTGATGTTTATAGCATAGCAAACTGAGTGCAGAAACAAGACCGGGGTTGTTGTAAGATAAATCGGAGTAGGGAAATGGGATTCAAATCATATTAGAGAAAACTCTGCTCAAGTCAGGAGCCAATAGGTGATGGCAGAGCCAGATCATGGTCAAATGGGACCCTAGGCAGGGTAGTGGATCATGGCCCCCTACATCTTCCCACCCAGCAACCATGCCAGTATCCCATTACTTGTCTCTCACCTACCCCCGTTACCATAAAACACTTCAAACATGTCGGTCTGAATACTGTTTTCTTCTTTACTTCTACAATGATTACAGCTATTTGGATTTATTTTAAAACCTTTATTTCAAATTTTTTAGCACAAACACTGTTAGCCATTTGCTAAACTAAACAAAACAGTCTGACATTGAAAGCAGACTTAGCATGAGCAACAGTAAACTTCTCTGCCCTTGAAACTCATATTCATTGAAACTGCATTAAAATCCACATTCACAAAAATGCATCTGGCCAGTGGCAGATTATGTGTACCTTTGGGTTGTTTTCAAACCTTGGATCTCCTTCACACATTTTAAGACCATCCATAAATGCACGTGTTCTTTGATTCACCTTTCTAATTGTATTAAATTAAATTCTTTGTTTAGTACAGCACCACTTGTCAGAATGTATTGTAAATTTCTAGTTTTGATTATTTTTCTAGTAAGCAGTGAAACAAAACATATGAAACAATAATGACAAGGCTACCCTTCTCAGAACATTAAAACCTTGAAAGACCACTCAAACTGTCGTCATTATAATCCACCAATATCAGTCAGTATGCACAATCTCTGCAGAAGTAAAAGTCATCTGAATAATTCCACATTAGAGAGATGTGAAACTAATGAAGCGGTTGCTGCTGGCAAACAACTTTGCATTTTAGTTTTTCATCTACAAATTCAGGGCCTGCTGCCCTTGAAGAGTAAATTGGCTTTGTTACATAAAAAAGTGGTGTGCTGGTGATATGCAATAGCAAATGTTTGGCAAACCAACAACAGGTTTATAGTTAGTAGTCATCTTTTCTAAACCCTCCCCACCCATTGAGCTGCACAGTAGTGTCAGCACTCAATCTACCTGGGGTGGGAAAAGAGCCCGCAGCCTTTTGCACCAAAGGCAAGCATGTTACCTGTTGTACCACTGACAACAAACAACAAGCTATAGAATTCTATGCCTGACATTGACGAGACTATAGCCCTCAGTGGTTTACAAAAACAAAGAAACAAACAAAAAATAATTAAAGCAAACCTCGTTGTTGGGCTGGAGGTCTAAGATGCTTGCTAATAATCAGGGCTCAGGGTTTAGTTCTGAGCAAAGTCACTTAGTCAGCCCCCTAAAAGGGCCATTACACACATACTTTCAGCTCCTAAATCAGATCTCCTGCAGTCATTCCTAACACTGAGGTTTCTGGTGTTTGCTGTTCTTTACCTTAGACTCCCAAAAATAAACAAGAAATGACATGTCTTATGGACAGAAGTAAAATAGCCAACTGTAGCAGGTGTCTTGATGGTTCCCTTTCAAAATGTCAGGAGTCAAAATGTTGAGTCCCAAAACACCAAAAAAAGACTGAAAATACTAGAGAACAGCAAATATCAAACTTTTTTCTCCTCCTTTAAACTCTTTTTTTTTTTTTGCAGGGAGGCAAGCCCCACTGACTGCTTGATGTTGGGGGTGAGCTCCATACCCCTTGAATTGTATGTTTATATATGTATATATATATATATATATATATATATATATATATATATATATATATATGTGTGTGTGTGTGTGTGTGTGTGGTATATATAGATAGAGTGATGTTTATGAAGCTGGAAATTGATGGTGTAATGATGAATGTTGTTAGTGCATATGCTCCACAAGTTGGGTGTGCGATGGATGAGAAAGAAAAGTTTTGGAGTGAGTTGGATGAAGTGGTGATGACTGTACCCAAGGGTGAGAGAGTGGTGATTGGAGCATGGGCATGTTAATGAAGGTAACAGAGGGAATGAGGAAGTGATGGGTAGGTATGGTGTTAAACAAAGGAATGCAGAAGGTCAGATGGTAGTGGATTTTGTGAAAAGGATGGACAAGGCTGTGATGAATACGTATTTTAACAAGAGGGAGGAGCATAGGGTGACATACAAGAGTGGAGGAAGATGCACACAGGTGGATTATATCTTATGTAGGAGGGCCAGTTTGAAGGAGATTGGAGACTGTAAAGTGGTGACCCGGGAAAGTGTAGTTAGGCAGCATAGGATGGTGGTTTGTAGGATGACATTGGTGATCAAGAAGAGGAGGAGGAGTGTGAGGGCAGCACCAAGGATCAAATGGTGGAAACTGAAAAAGGGTAATTGTGAGGTGGAGTTCAGGGATGAGTTAAGACAGGCACTGGGTGGCAGTGAAGAGTTACCAAATAGCTGGGTAACTACAGCAGAGCTAGTAAGGGAGACGGCTAGAAAGGTGCTTGGTATGACATCTGGAAAGAGGAAGGATGACAAGGAGACATGGTGGAGGAATGAGGAAGTACAGGAGAGTATACAGAGAAAGAGGTTGGTGAAGAAGTGGGATTGTCAGAGAGATGAAGAAAGTAGACAGCAATATAAGGAGATGAGATGCATGGCAAAGAGAGAGGTGGCGAAGGCTAAGGATATGGCATATGAAGAGTTGTATGAAAGATTGGACACTAAGGAAAGAGAAAAGGACCTGGCTAGACAGAGGGACCGAGCTAGGAAAGATGTGCAGCAGATAAAGGTGATAAAGGATAATGAGGGAAACATACTTACAAGTGAGGAGAGTGTGTTGAGGAGATGGAAAGAGTACTTTGAGGGATTGATGAATGAAGAGAATGAGAGGGAGAGAAGGTTGGATGATGTGGGGATAGTGAATCATGAAGTACAATGGATTAGCAAGCAGGAAGTAAGGATAGCTATGAAGAGGATGAAGAATGGAAAGGCTGTTGGTCCAGATGACATACCTGTGGAAGCATGGAGGTGTTTAGTTGAAATGGCAGTGGAGTTTTTAACCAGATTGTTTAATGAAATCTTGGAAAGTGAGAGGATGCCTGAGGAATGGAGAAAAAGTGTTTTGGTACCGATTTTTAAGAATAAGGGTGATGTGCAGAGCTGTATTAACTACAGAGTGATTAAACTGATCAGTCACAGCATGAAGTTATGGGAAAGAGTAGTGGAAGCTAGGTTAAGAAGGGAGGTGATGATTAGTGATCAGCAGTATGGTTTCATGCCAGGAAAGAGCACTACAGATGCAATGTTTGCTCTGAGAGTGTTAATAGAGAAGTACAGAGAAGGTCAGAAGGAGTTGCATTGTGTTTTTGTAGACTTAGAGAAAGCATATGACAGGGTGCCTAGAGAGTAGTTGTGGTATTGTATGAGGAAGTCGAGAGTGTCAGAGAAGTATGTAAGAGTGGTACAGGATATGTACTAGGGTAGTGTGACAGCAGTGAGGTCTGCAGTGGGAGTGACGGATGCGTTTCAGGTGGAGGTGGGATTACATCAAGGATCAGCTCTGAGCCCTTTCTTATTTGCAATGGTGATGGACAGGTTGACAGACGAGATCAGACAGGAGTCCCCATGGACTATGATGTTTGAGATGACATTGTGATCTGTAGTGAGAATAGGGAACAGGTGGAGGAGACCCTGGAGAGATGGAAATATGCTCTAGAGAGAAGATGAATGAAGGTAAGCAGGACTAAGAGAGAATATATGTGTTTGAATGAGAGGGAGGATAGAGGAATGTTGAGGATGCAAGGCGTAGAGGTGATGAATGTGGATGAGTTTAAATACTTGGGATCAGTAGTTCAGAGTAATGGTGAGTGTGGAAGAGAGGTGAAGAAGATAGTACAGGCAGGATGGAGTGGGTGGAGAAGAGTGTCAGGAGTGATTTGTGACAGACGAGTACCAGTAAGAGTGAAAGGGAAGGTCTACAAGAGGTTAGTGAGACCAGCTATGTTATATGGGTTGGAGATAGTGGCATTGACAAAAAGGTAGGAGTTTGAGCTGGATGTGGTAGAGTTAAAGATGTTAAGATTTGCACTGGGTGTGAAGAGGGTGGACAGGATTAGGAATAAGTATATTAGAGGGTCAGCCCAGGTTGGAAGGTTTGGAGACAAAGCCAGAGAGGCAAGATTACGTTGGTTTGGACATGTGCTGAGGAGAGATGCTGAGTGTATTGGGAAAAAGATGCTAAGGATGAAGCTACCAGGTAACAGAAAAAGAGGAAGGCCTAAGATATTGTTTATGGATGTGGTGAGAGAGGACATGCAGGTGACTGGTGTGACAGAGCAAGATGCAGAGGACAGGAAGAAATGGAAACAGATGATCCACTGTGGTGCCCCTAATGGGAACAGCTGAAAGAAGATGATGATATATATATATATATATATATATATATATATATATATATATATATATATATATATATATATATATATATGTGTGTGTGTGTGTGTGTGTGTTTATTACAAGAAATGGCAATTTTGGACTTAGTATATGTAAGTCCAGATTTTTGAACATTGTGTCCCCACATTCCCTGACTCAGAAGTACGAGTCCCAGCATTTTAAATGGTTAACATTTAGATGCTTTAGAACCAGCTATGCTCGAACATGTAGTGCTGACCATGCTGGAAGAAAGAATAGCTGTCTTGAATGCAGTGGAATGCAAGGCTAGAGATGACCAAGGAAATGTATCATTTAAGGTCAGAGCACACAAGGCTAAAACAGCTTAATTTTTTTTTGGGGGGGTGGGGGGACATAAGTCTTTGGCTAACTTTGTAAATGGGTTTTAAAAGGGCAGAGCATATGGCATATTAGGACTTAAACTTTGTCACTAAGAGGCTAATATACTAAAAAGCTTTGTAAAGGTACCCAAGATGATTAACTATGTTAGAAATCTGGAGTGAGCTTAACAAAAAGTACAGTTGTGTACACTTACCATAAATGTAGATGTTCAAATGTATTCACTGTTGCAGTCATTACATTTGGGTTATCTGCCTGCAGGTAGCCGTCAGCCATCCTGAATACCAGAGTCTTTGATTCCTGCGTCGGATGCTGTCTCTTCTTCCATGACGTCAGGTCGTCAGGGGTATAAAACATGCAGCCGATGCCATTACATCAGATTTTCTTGCCCCAGATGTTAGGTGCCCCCATAATGGGAAGCAATTATATGTTATGTTACACCGTCAACAAAAAGCAAATACACCAGAAAGCTTAACTACACCAAACAAGAAGGAAAGGTATAGCCAAGAGAAGTCAGGGGGCTGGAGGGAGGGTAACCAGGACTGCAACAGTGAATACACTCGAACATGTACATTTATGGTAAGTGTACACAACTGTACTATGTTCTTCATGTTTCACTGTCGCAGTCATTATATTTGGGTAGATTCCCAAAGCTAAGGAGGGGAGGAGGACGTTAGAGAGCATTAGTACCAGCTATTAAGCCCTGCAATACTGCAGTGGCAAAACCAGCTCTGGATTTAGAAAAGATAGGCATGTGGTAATGCTTGGTGAAGGTATGTACAGAGCTCCAGGTAGCAGCTTCTAGGATGTCCCTGGTAGGGACCCCTCTGATAAAGGCTGTAGAGGTAGATGCAGCCCTGGTGGAATGTCATCTTATCCCCTGTGGGGTAGGTTTTCCATGGTGCTTATAGCAGAAATGAATGCAATGGGCTATCCATTTAGAAATAGTTTGCTTTGAAATGGCCTTCCCCTCTGCCCCTGCAGCAAAGCCAACTAGCAACTGTTCAGATTTTCTGAGAGGCTTAGTCCTGTCCAAATAAAATCTAAGTTGTCTGTGCATGTCCAAAGAGTGCAGAATTCGTTCCCCTTTGTTTTGTGGATTAGGGAAAAAGGTAGGCAAATGAACAGAATGATTTAGGGACACACTAGACACCACCTTGGGCATAAAGGAAGGATTGGTCCTGAGGGAAACTTTGTCTGCAGGGAAGATAATGAAGGACTCCACTGCCATGAGGGCCTGTAATTCAGACACTCTTCTTGCTGAAGTGATGGCTAGAAGGAAGGCTGTTTTCCAAGAGAGAGATTTCAACTTTGCAGTTGTAGCTGGTTCAAACGGAGGGAGAGTGAGCTTTTCCAGTACAAACTTAAGGTCCCAGGCTGAAGTAGGGGCTCGCCTGGGGGGGGGGGTCTTAAACTTTTAGCCCCTCTGAGGAATTGCTTTAACAGGGGGTGAGAGAAGAGGTTTGGTTCAGTATTATAATGTGCTGAAATTGCAGAGGCATGAATTTTAATTGACGAGAAGGATAGGCCCTTGTGGAGCATTTCTGTTAAGTACTGAAGAATATGAGGTAAATTGGGCACCGTAGTACCCATACCCTGGGTCTGGCTCCAGGAACAGTATCTTTTCCACTTTTCAGCATAGGATTTTCTAGTACTAGATCTCCTTGCTTCCAGAATGACCTCTAGCACCTGCTTACTGAGGGATGCTATTGGAGATCACAAGGAATTAGCCAGGCTGCAAGGTTCAGGGTTTGAAGCTGAGGGTGCAGAATCTGGCCTGCATGCTGGGACAGCAGGGAAGGAATCTGAGGTAGGTGCCATGGATCCAGCAGTATCATGCTGCGCAAAAGGGGTACCAGTGCTGGCGAGGCCAGTCTGGTGCAATAAGAATTGTCCTTGGTTTGTCCTGTTTGATCTTTAGCAGAATCTTTGAGAGGAGAGGTAGAGGAGGAAAGGCATAAACTGAGAGGCTTTGCCAGGTAAAGGACAGGGCATCCACTTTCCAAATTTGACTGTGGGGAGTCCTTGTGCAGAATTTGTCCAATTGGTAGTTCTGGGGGGAGGCAAACGGGCCTATCTCTAGAATCCCCCATTTGTTCCTCAAGAGGTTGAATATTTTTGGTTCCAGTTTCCATTCATGTGGGTCCATGAGATTTCTGCTTAGGTCGTCTGCCGGTGAATTTAGCTTGGCTGGCAGGAATTGAACTTGTAGGTGCACTTGATAACTCAAGGCTGTGTTCCAACAGAGCTATGGCTAGACTGCAGAGAGGGTACGAGAGGGTACCCCCTGCTTGTTTATGTACCACATAACTGTGGTGTTATCTGTCTTTACCAATAGTTGTCCTGGAAGGATGTGGTCCTTGAAAGCTGTCAGGGAATTCTGTATAGCTAACATTTCTTTTTGGTTGATATGCAGGTGCATCTGACTCAGGTTCCATTTGCCCTAAATGCACTGCCCTGCCAAGTGAGCCCCCCCCCCCCTCCCATGCATAGTCTGATGCGAATGTAGTCATGGTTTGGGCGGCAGGGGGTAAATTGAAAAGGAGCCCCTTGTTGAGGTGGCACACCTCTGCCCACCAAAGGAATTCTGTCCTTATACAAGGAATGATAGGAATCATTGATTCCAGGTCCTGAGAATGTTGACACCATAGGCTTTTTAGATACCATTGTAGTTTCCTCATATGCAGTCTTGCATATGGAATTAGTAGAATGTAAGAGGCCATGATCCCCAGGGCTTGCAGAATTTCCTTGCAGATAGCTGGGTCTTTGTGGCCAGTAGTTTGAAGTAGGCTGTAATATAAACTTGTTTCTCTGGCGTGAGGTAAGCCATCTGGGAAGTTGTGTTCAAGCTTGCTCCCAGGAACAGAACTTGTTGGCAGGGTACTAGATGAGATTTCTTTTCGTTTATGGTGTACCACAGTGAGGTTAGAAGTTTCTTTACAAATGCCAGATGATTTAGTAGCATGTCCTGGCTTTCTGCCTGAATCAGACAATCGTCCAGGTATGGGAATATTTGAATATTTCTCTGCCTGCAAAATGCAATGGCTGGAGCTAAACACTTTGTGAATACCCTGGGTGCAGTAGATAAGCCAAAGGGAAGTGCAGAGAACTGATAGTGCATGGAGTCTGCTCTGAAGCATAGGTATTTCCTGCAAGATTCCCTTATTGGAATGTGCAGGTAAGCTTCCTTTAAGTCTAAGGTTGCCAACCAGGCATCTTTGCCTAGCATAGGAAGCAGCTGTTGAAGTGATAGCATTTTGAATTTTGGGATTAACAAAAAGGTGTTTAGAATAGAGAGGTCCAGGATAGGACACCAGGAGCTGTCTTTTCTGGGTACCAAGAAAAGTCTTGAATAAAAACCTTGTCCCCTTTCTTCTGCTGGGACAGGTTGAATAGCCCTGATACTTAGAAGAGAGAGAGCCTGCTGTTGAGCCTCTGCCCACTGATTTGGGGGTAGGTCTGGCCAACCGTTTAGGGTTGGTAAGGTGTGGAAGTGGAATCTGTATCCTTGGGAAACTATATTTAAAACCCATTTGTCCTGGGTAAAGAGTTCCCAGTTTTTTGCATGCAGGGCGAGCTTTCCTCCTAAAGGAGCAGGCAGTTGAGCAGAGCTTGGAAGGGTTAAGGTTAAGTCATTGTGACATTTTTCCACAGGGGGGTGTCTTGCTACTTCCAGCTTGGAGCCCCCCACTGCTTAGGCCTGTGTGTAGCCTGAGACTGTAACCTAGGTGGTCTGCTTTTCCTGGGTTTGGACTGAGAAGGCCTGGAAGAGACTGGAAAGGACCAATTCTTAGAAGGCCAATGCCTACTAAATCTGGGAGGCTGTACTTGCAGGAAATCTTTAACAGTTTGCATAGATGTAGCTTTTTCCTCCATCATTTTAAGAACTTATTTTGCTTTGTTGCCAAACAGGCAGTCTTGGTTTAAGGGAGCATCCAGTAATTTAGCTTTAACATGATATGGCAAGTTTTGCTCCTTAAGCCAAGTATGCCTTCCAAGTATAGACCCAGTGACGGCAGCCCTGCAAGATGCTTCTAAAGAGTCAAAACCACATTGCAAAGTATGTTTACTAACTTGTTCGGCTGAATGCTTTAAATCCTGTAATTTTTTATGTTCAGCACAGTCAGGAATCAACTTCATTTTCTGTTATGTAGTCCCATAATATGCTGCTGATACTTTAACATATGAAACTGGCAATTTAAGGTCCTAATGGCCAAAGTAGCAGAAGTGTATACCTTCTTACCCCATCTGTCCAAGGCCCTGGAATCTCTGTCAGAGGGGGGTAGGGTTTTTGGTAGCAGTAGCCTTAATGACCTTTGGTCCTTGGGAAATGGTCTCTGAATCCACAGTAGGATTCTTGAAGAGGAACTTGTGTGAGTCAGGTACTCTGTAATACCTGTCAGGTTTTCTGGGAGCTGGAGGTAAAGTGTCTCAGGCCAGGCTAGATTCCAAGAAGGCATAATCTACAATGTCCAGAACAGGAGGGATAGCTAAAGGCCTGTGTTGAGGGAGGAGTAAGAATTCCCTAAGTCTCTTTTTGGAGTCAGAGTAATCCTGGCTTTCACAGCGGAAATGCTCCCTAAGAGTGTGCAAGGTTTCACCAAAAGAAAAATCTTCTGGAGGGGAAGGAGAGGGAATGGAATCCTCTGCATCAGAATCCTCATAGGTAGATAGGGGCAAATCCTGGTAATCCGAAGAAACAGAAATTTCAGAATCCTGATCAGAAGAATCAGAAGGAAAATCAGTTCTAGGTCTCTTAGAGGGGGGAAGGCTGGCTTCCCCTAATTAAAGTAATAAGATCTTCAACCATTCAGCCTTTCTAAGCATTTGTTTTTAGGGATATGGACCTGACCATGTGGTTTGGACATCGGTTTTCCAGACGTGGGTCGAGTTTTAGGCCTTGATGAAGAAGATGGCGTCTGTTTAAAATACAAATCTGTAGGCCTGAATACACCCTCAGAAGCCGGTGCCTGCACAGCAGCTCCGGACCCATCCAAGGTAGAGACATCCACAGGTTCCATAGTCAAAGAAGTATCTTGTGGCATACTGGACTCCCAATGGGTCTCAGTAGAGGCCTGCGAATCTGAAGTAGGGTATCAGGGCCTGCGAAAGCGCCTCACTGACTACCGGCGAACCGGCAACTGGCTTAACGGAAGCATCATTGGCAGTTTTGGACCAATGTGGTCTGTCTCTGTCTTTGTCCTTACATTTTTGGAATATCAGTAGTCGGGTGGCTTACCGAAGCCATTTCTGGATAGTTAAACCGAGTAACAAAATAATTTTCTGCGAAAATAGACCGATGACGAATAGTTCGGGGTTGAATAAGGCACAAAACCCACAGCGAGGGATATCGTGGTCTGGGCCTAAGCAAGGAATGCAGAACGAATGAAAATCTTTATGAGGTATTTGCTTTGCACAGGTAAGACAATTGTTAACTTTTACTGACATCGGTTAAGAGCAAGAAAAAGGATCCCCAACGGGGTACTTAGCTTTTTTCAAAGACTTTGGTTCTGAAACTCGAAAATGAAAATTTCAGGTGTCGGCTGACTGGCACTTGCAAACTGCTTCTGCTTCGGGCACCGCGCGGCAAGAAAGACTGATGTAATGGCATTGGCTCCATGTTTTATACCCCTGTCGACCTGACATCATGGAAGAAGAGACAGCATCCAATGCAGGAATCCAATACTCTGGTATTCAGGCCAGCTGAGGGCTACCTGCAGGCAGATAACCCAAATGTAATGACTACAACAGTGAAACACGAAGAACATCATGAAGTGTATGTACACTCTTGGGTTTTTGCTACTGTCAAATATATGCTTGTATGTGTATATACATACTCACTTTTCCTCATGGGATAAAAAAGGTGAGAAAAAAGAGCGAGAATGAAAAAAAAAGAAAATACTAGATCTGATTTATGTGTGTAGGGAAAAACGAATAATATTGGTCTTCCTTTTATTATATTTTGTCCATGCTTTCCTTTTGCAGTAGCGCTTCTACATTTACATGCCTGTGGTGTTTTTTCCCATACCTTTCATTAGTACCTCACCTTTTGTGGGTTTGTGGGTTAGCTTTATTTTAATAGTTTATAGGCTGTTTGTAAGGTCACACTTTCATTTTATGCTTACAGCTGTTTAAAGGCTTTGTTGTTTACATTACCTTCAGTAAAGGGTCTTAAGAGACTAAAGGCTGATTAGGCTGAAATGTCTCTCTTTCTTTTTAAGTCTTCTACATATTTTTAAGCTGCTAAGAGTAAAGGAATGGCTCCAATAAAGCTAATTCAATGGAAATGGCAAAAAAAAGAAGCTCAAAACAAGAATAGTAGCTTATAGGATGTGGCAAGGTGGAGGTGAGCAGAACTAACCAGGAGGAATATGACACAACCACGGAAATTGACTAGTGATGTAGAGAGAGGGAGTCAGGGAGTGGGGAAAGTTCACCATTAATATGCACAGCATACAGTGCATGATAGCAGCCGAGTGCATGAGAGACAGCTGGTTCACCCTGACAGGGTACTTTGGGCACTGGGGGGGTAGCACAACTGCACACCCCTGAGGACTGTCAGATGCTGTCAGTAGGATAAACATCTGTTCAGTAGCATAAACACCCTCAGTCTTGTTTGAGTGACAGCTCAGCACAGAATTGCCAGAGCAGAGGGAGGATGAAGAGCTGGCATGAGAGGGAAGAACTATTGATTGGCAGCAGGCAGAAAAACCCAAAAAAAAAAAAAAAAAAAAAATTGTGTTACTACCTTTTTTAGTGTAAGTGTTTTTTACTGTCTTCTGTCAGAACTCTTCAGTCTTCTCTTGTTCTCTTTTTCTTTCTTTTTGTGATCTTAATTTCCATAAATTCCCACTAAACCCATGGCATGTTGATAAAAAAACCAAAGGTTGATGCACCCAGGTACAAAACAGTTCAGAGTTATAAGCTTAGTGTTTAGGGCTTGGGTGGTGTGGTGGGGTGGTGGTGGGTGTTTAGTTTACTGGTACAGAGGTTTTGCAGGTATTTTATTTTTATTTAATTAGTTATGGTAAAATTAAAGGCATAAAGGCCCCTTGCTCCTAAGCTAGCCTTGTACTAACCTCTGTATGTGTACCACAAAATGTGTACCACCACCAAGTCACAATCACCCACATGCACATATTTGTTAGGCTACATAGGCAGTAAAGGTAAAGGTAGCTAGAGTGTGCATATGCACTAGACATGATACACACATTTGATGATTCTGATGATTCTCCCTTTTGAAAGAGTCAGTGGTGAACCAGATCAAGGACTCAAGGACTGTTAGAAAAGATCAGTCTGTTGTTGTTTTGTTTAAAAGCCAAAAAAAAAGGAAAAGGAGGTTCATTCAGGAGTTCAGGGTTAGCAGGCTAATGGGGCCCTAGCCCCCTAACTTTAGCAGCCATGTAATCATGTCCTCTAGCTTACCATGGTTAGATGGTCATTGTTAGCAGAGTGAATCAGCGATTAGCCCCAACTGCTCCTGTCCATGAGGGACATAGGTGCCACCACTATAGTGAATTTACGGTCTCCCATCCAATTGTCAAGGTTGCCCTTAACTAAGGTCATTGAGGAGCTCTGCTTCATGTGAAGTGGGAGTTTATTCCAGGAAGAGTGGCAATCTCTGGGAGACATATCTGTCTCTCCATAATGTTCTATGTCACAGGCTAGGTTGAGATCCCTGGAGTGAGTGACTCTTGTCCCATTTGATTTGCAGGCATGCAGCACTTCCATTAGGGCAGGAACAGACATCGCTCTGTATGCCAGGCACAGGATGCCTCTCAGCAGCCTGTAGGATACAGAGTACAGATTACATATTCACCAAGGATATTCACACCTCCAGGCTAGTTGCCCAACACAATGCATCCGAAATTCTACAGGTGCAACTAACACTATGTAAGACTGCAATCCAAATTGTAGCTTGCTACAGATCCCCCATCATGCTCCAAGATTCTCACTACACCTTTCTAAACATACTGGAAAATGTTAAGATACCAAACACCCTAATACTGGGTGATTTCAACTACCATGCCATTAACTAAGAAAACTACTCGTGTACCAACACCTTTGCCCAATGGTTCTTAGAATTCATAAATTCCAATGCACTGGATTAACTAATCCATAGTCCCACCAGGGACTCCAATGTCCTGGACCTGGTCATTATCAACATGGGAAATCGATGCTCCACACCAGTGGTCACCCCCTCATTGGTTAGGTCTGACCATAAGCTAATCACCTTTGACATCCAAATCCCACCCCCCAGTAAGGAAACATCCGTAACAAACTTCTCCAAGGCCATCTTCATGCTACTCAAGTCAGAAGTGACAAACTTCATAACACCCATGCAGACGCAAACTGAAAGTTCGACTGCCGAATCCTACACTAAAGCACTGTACGAGCACATCCACTCGTGCATGAATCATGCCATCCCAAATAGAACCAAGATGCTCTCCTCCAAAAAAAGGAAGCCAATCTGGTGGTCCCCTGTCATAAACAAACTATACCACAGAAGGAAGAGACTGTTGCAGAAAAGAGGAAAATTCCAGGATGCAGAAAAACTCCCTTACCAGCCTCAGTAAGAAGCTGAGATAACTCATAAAATCCTTCAAAGCTAGTTACGAAAATAAAATTGCCAAAGATTCCAAAGACAACCACAAGGCATTCTATAGCTATGTCAAGAATTTAAATAGCACTACTCAGCTCTGCTCTGAGCTACAACAGAATGGCATTAAATATACTGATCCCAAGGACAGTGCCATTATCCTGGCAGATCGATTCAGTGCCGTCTTCACCCCCCTCTCACCCCCTAAAGGGCCCATCTCAGGTCAGAAAGACTGCCAAATTCCATTAATCATGGCCACACAGGTAAAAACTGCACTGTCCAAAGCTAGGAATACAGCATCTATGGGACCAGACAACATCCTGGGCTGTGTACTACATGAACTACAAAATGAACTGACACCTCACCTAAGTGTCATGTTTAATCATAGCCTCACCTCAGGCTTCATGCCCACTGAGTGGTGCACAGCTACAGTTATCCCACTCCACAAGGGGGGATCCTCCTCGGATCCTGAGAACTACCATCCCATCAGTCTGACGAGCCTGATCTGCAAGGCCATGGAACGTATTATCATGGAACTTATAAACAAAGACATTAGCAACCTTCAAACACTGGACCCCACCCAGTTTGGGTTCGTGAAGGGCTGATCGTGTCTCCTGAACCTTATTGACTTCTTCGAATCAGTCTCCAGAGCCATGGATGAGGGTAAGGCAGTCCACACAGCCTGTCTGGACCTCGCCAAGGCCTTTGACACCATCCCCCACTCTAGAATCATAGATAAACTTACTAAGCTGGGCATAAATCCCGACATCACTCAATGGGTTGCCAACTGGCTTACTGACAGAACCCACACTGTAAAAGTAGCCGACTTCAAATCCAGCTCCAGACAAGTGACAAGTGGAGTACCTCAGGGTTCAGTCCTAGGACCGCTCTTGTTTGGCATCTACTTCTCCGAAGTACAGGCCAACACTGAGGGACTCTGGCTAACAAAGTTTGCAGATGACTGCAAACTGGGAACCATTATTGAATCCCCAAATTATGTAGATATTCTACAAAAGGGCCTTACAGAAACAGATGCTTGGTGCCAGAGCCAAGGGCTCATGCTCAGTGCCAAGAAGTGTATAGTTATACCCTTTGGGAAAAAACATGTACCCATGAATTACCACATAGGTGGCAGTGCACTAAACACCGAAAGTGTGATAAGAGACTTAGGAACACAGGTGGACAGTGGTCTCACCTTCGATAACCACATCGCCACAACAGTCAGGAAATCCTTCTATGTGACACACCTTATCACTAAGGGCTTTTCATCCAGAAAAAGGGAGGTCATTGTCCCACTATACTCATCCCTCATTAGACCCGTCATAGAGTACAATGCCCCATTTGGCATGTACTTCACAAGACATCTGCAACAACTGGAAAGGCCGCAGAAACACCTCACTTAAAGAATCACAGGCCTAAAGCAGATGCCCTATGCTGACCGAGTAAAAAAACTCCAGCTATACTCTGTCGCATATCGTCTACTCATAGGCGATCTCTGCTTAACATACAAGGCCGTGTCAAACCCAGAGCTGTTGGACATGCTACACAAAGAAATCTCAATCCAACAGAGCCACACGCTTCAGGGACCTAAACCTTGTTATCACAATGAATAAAACATGCTGGAGGGATAGGTTCCTGACCCAGAGACTCCCCATACTCTGGAATAGACTGCCCATACATGTCAAGCAGACTGCCTCCTTGGCTGTCTTCAAAAGGAACCTTGACGACTGGATGGGAGATAGGAAATTTACCCTGATGATCATGTCAGTCACCCTGCTAGACAGGGGTCCAGGGAAGCAAATATTGTGGGAAGAAGTAACCAGGGAATTGATATGGCTAGGCTTGTATAGACTCTAGGGCTGATAGCCTATTACCAACCTATGAACTTATGAACCTATGGGGCCTTCAGTCTTTCCATGTATGTCATGTTTTGGAGGCCCTCACTTTTCTTGGTTAGAAACCTCTGTGGTCTCTCCAGTTGTTGCAGGTGTCTGGTGAGGTACATACGAAAGGGAGCAGTGGTCTGATGAGGGTCGACTATACAGGAGTTATAACATCCTTAGTTTTGGATGCTATGCCCTTATTTATGAGATGCGCAACATAAAAGGCTTTCCTTAGCACTATAGAGACATGGTGATGGAAGTTTAAATTGCTGTCAACCTGTGTTCCAAAGTATCTCACCACTATGTTTGAGCTTAGGGGGTGCTAGCTATAATATAATATGCAGGGGCCACTTCTTTGCCAAAGGGGATAATGATGCACTTTTTAGCATTTAGATTTAGATCATGACTCTGGCAGCAGTCCTTAGTCTGTGTTAGCCCCTTTTCTGATATGTTAACATTGTTGGGGGACTCAATGATTGCACCTAGTCTGCAGTCATCTGGGAACTTGGTAAACCACAGGGCATCTACTTTTGCCTGGATGTTCAAGAAGTAGATTCCAAGTAGTACTGGGCCCAGCACAGATCCCTGTGGTACACCACTGGTAACTGGTCTACTGGTGGAGGTGGAATCCCCAACTTTGACAGTGTGCATTCTGTCTGTGAGCCAGTTTGATACCTGTCTAGTGACATATGGGTTAATCCCAGCTGGGAAAGTTTCTCAATGATACCTGAGTGGGGGATTGTGTTGAAGGCCTTGGCTAAGTCAAGATGGGTGGTATATACTGCTTTGCCCTCATCCAGGGCTTTGGTGACATTCTCAAAGATGTCTATCAGGTTTAATAAGCAAGACCTGCCCTTAACGAAGCCAAACTGGATGGGGTCAAGAGTTTGGAGGTTGCTTATGTCCTTGTTGATAAGGTCCATGATGATTCTTTCCATGGCCTTGCAGATAAGGCTCATAAGGCTTATGGGTCTATAGTTACCAGGGTTGGTTGGTTGAACCCTTTGGGTAAGGGGGTTTACATTTGCTGTTCTCCACTCTGCTGGAACAAAGCTAGCGCTCAGGCTATGGTTGAAGGGAGTGTCAAGTGGTTCCACTGGGTCTTGTTTTAGATTGTTTAGTAAGCAATCTGAGATGTTATCTGGTCCCATGGAGACTGTGTTTTTGGCTTTGGAGAGGGCAGATATGACCTGCTCATAGTGGACTTGTGACAGGGATTCTTTGGGGTGTGTCTGGTGAGGACAGGGGGTGAAATTTGCACCAAATCTGTCTGTCAGCAGATTGCCAATTTCTTCGAGTACAGTGTGAGTAGTACTGTCCAAAATCAGTCTGGCACATGATGGGCATTCCCTTTAAGATTTCAGACATAGCTAAAGAAAGCCTTATGATTGTCTTTAGCTAGAGATGCTAATTTAACCTTGTAATTGGCTTTAAAGGACTTTACAAGATATCTGATTTCCTTGTTCAAGCTGTGGAGGGTATTCTTCCTCTGGTGAGTAAGTTCCCTCTTGTTCTTGGATAACAGTTTCTTTTTTTTGTTATATAACGTATTTACACTTGTGGTCCATCAGGGTGGCCTGTTTCTTCAGGAGGACCTGGTTGTGATCCTTGACAGGTACAGCTGAGTCTATACAGTTGATTAAATGTCTATAAATGGCATTTGTGTACTCCTCTGAATAGGAGTCATTATTGGCTGAGTTAGCAGGTGGTTTTAAACTTTTTATACCCTCGTTTAGTAGGATAAAATTTTCTTTGGAGCAACTTATCAGTTTGTTTCCTCCTGTGGGGGTGTCCAGTCTGATCTTTACTTCAAATGAGACAGATTTATAGTCTGACCTCACTAGGAAGGATAACGCACAAAGGGGTAGTGTAGTGACTCCCCCATGTTGGTAAGTACCAGGTCCAGGACATTCAAGCCCCTTGTAGGGGTGCAGACTAGCTGTTGCAGAGCATTTGAGTTAATAAAGTCCAGGAACCTCAGGGCTATCACATTTTTGCTCGTGTATATTGTCCAATCTGTGGAAGGATAGTTGAAATCTCCCATGACCAAATTGTTTGGCTGTATACTGAGTGGTCTAGCAAGTCCAGGTAGTTGGTGTGTTTCTCTTGGTTCATGGTGGGGGAACTGTAGCTAGAGTTGATGTGGTAGGGCATTTTACCTATATTTAATTGTACCTGGAGTAGCTCTAAACAGTTGTATTGTTTAAGCAGTTGATGAAGATGGCTGCATCTCCATCTTTGTTTCTTTCACACTCGTTTTTGGTTCTGAACATGTGGAAGGCATTGTAGCCTTGTATGGCTGGGGTGCTCTCTGCATCCTTGAACCAAGTCTCATTGCATAGATGCCAGCATCTTCCAAGGTGAGGGCTGCTTCCAGGGAGTGCAGTTTTTTGTTGAGGCTTCTAGCATTAAGCAGCATAACCTTGAGTTTGTTTCGAGTGGATTTGTTTACGTCAGGAAATTTTTTGTTTTGACATTGCCTAAAAAAGGCACTATGGGGAGAGGCAAGTGTCTTTGCCAGTATCTGAAAGCTGAGAGGAGATAGGTGAAGACCATCTCTGGCAAAGCAGCATGGTCTATCGACTATGTGTTTCCAGGCTGACAGATAATGGATCACCTTGGACTGACAGCAGAAGCTAAGTCAATTGTTGAAGTCAGTCATTTTTTGTCTGTATTGAAACATCATCCTGAATGAAGGTAAATTGCTACTTAGTGCTAGGGACATACCTGTCTGGGATACACAATCTAAGAGTTCAGTCATGTCTCCCTTCATGTAGTCCAGAGAGGTATGTCTCAAGTCATTCACTCCAACATGTACTACGACAGAGTCATAATGGTAATTGTTGTTGAGTGACTTGAGTGCATGCAAGATTTGACAGATCCCAGCACCTGACAGGCAGATAACCGTGACTTTCTCCTTGTCCAGCCTGGTGAGGGGAACATCTGTGTGTCTCACTATGGAATTGCCTGTGACCAGGACATTAGGTTTTGAGGTGTTTTGCCTTAGGGGGCTTATTTAGTGATGTGTGAAGTGGGGTCTGTTCGTGTTCCAGTATGTGTGATTTGTTTTGTGTTTGGGAGGACTCTGGTAATTTGGTAGGCTCTTAGTGAGTACATCCACATTGGTGGGTCTATGTGACTGACCTTGTCTTGTGTAAGAAGACAGGTTATGTGTGCTGACAACCGGTTTGATATCCTGTTTATTGTTGCATGAGAGGATTGATTTTAGCTTCATGGTATAGTTACATCTCTCGCATACTGCATTTGTTTGCTTTAGGAGCAAGTGGTTGTCAGTATACATGAGGCAATTACTACATTGACTCATGATGCCCATGTCAATTGGGCTGGCTGGTGAAATGTTGGGAAACTGGCTGTCCATTGTAGCAGGTTAAACCGTAAGTACTAGTTGGGGAGTGGACAAGTTGGATTAGCTTGTGCTCTAGGACTAACTTGACTAAATAAACAAGGGGGCTTATTCTGTTCAGGATTAGGGGTGAAGGCATGTGATGATGATGCTCAGTGCACAGCTGGGTTGTCCACAGTATGCATCTCGCAGCTGAGTTGCCCGCAATACAGCAGAAAAGCTTGCATCTCGCAGCTGAGTTGCCCGCAATACAGCAGAAAAGCTCAGGAGGGTTCAACTGACAAACATCTTGGGAAAAATAATTTCTATGAGTTTGCCATTATACAGGGCACCGTTAACCCCCATTGTGCGGTGCACAGCCACATGCAAATGTAAGATACATATTTACACAGGCTACATCAGGAAAACCTACACAGGATGTGAAAATAATAATTTGGGTCAAAGAAACCTACTTTTTGGGCTTGACTTTTTTGTTTATTTGTGGCAGCTAGAAGCCAATCACTTAAGACTGTTCCCGAAGAAGACCCCCCCTTCCAACCATGCATTGCCTTCACTGCTGACCATTAAGGGCATTGTCTGCCATAAGGCAGGAGAAGAGAGGTTGGTCAAGACATCCCCAAAGAGCTCAGGAACCAGATCTGCGCATTTTGAGGGGTTGTAGCAAAGTTTGACTGGGGATTCATTCACTCTGCACCATTTTTGCTTTCTTTCCCATCCTGTAGGCTTTGTTATGCGGTGCTGTTGACCAGTACAATGAGATGACTGGCAGTGACAGATGTCTTTTTGCTGGCTTGACTCTCACAGTGGCAGAATATGCTGTCTTTCACTGTGAGCTGATTTAATCATACTCATCCAATAACAATTTCACATCCAAGATCTGTACACAGTTCCCTGTGGTAATGTTTTTTTCACCAAACATTTAGCAATAGTTTGAAAATCTTGACCACTTGTGTATAGCAGTAATGACTAGGCTTTACAACAAAAAATGGAAAGCCTTGCATCAGAGATATTAAAACATAGGCCTGAGTATAGTGTGGATCAGCAATTCTACTGCCCGTCACTGATAAAACACCTTAACAGTGTCATATCTCATGACAAGGGATGACAAAAGGTATGACAGCTAGCAGATATGGTTGGCATGAGGAGGGAGTATGTGGAATGTGAATATTTTTGTTAGTACTATATGTTTGTTTTTATTCATAAATCATTTGGTTTGTTAGTCAGAGTTCTGTAGTTATCACTGTAAGAAAGGACATTTTTTAACAACCAAGGGAAAAGAGCTGAAAGTAAAACATTACAGAGTCCACATACAACACACCCAGTGTTTGCACCATGGAGACTGGGGCAATGAGGTGGTCTCTGACAGAAATAGACAAGTACTTAGAAGAATACAGCAGTGCGGAAGGGAAGTACTGCCTCTTTGAAAGAAATAAGACCACAGGATATGATATAAAGCCAGAAAAAAAATCAAGAAAAATTGGGACTTTGGTACATATCTGGTCACAGTGTCAGCAGCAGTAAAGATGAATCCCATAGGGACTTCTGTGAAGGGTAGAACAGGCCTCAGGATTTATTGGAATATAGGGTGGTAGGCAGGAGGAAAAGGTGTGACCTGCAGTTAGAATTCATGGAACGGAATAGATAAAAAGAGATGGATAGACAGTAATGTCAACCTAAAGAGATGAGGCTTCTGATCCCCTGCAGCAGAGCTGTGGCTAGCTAACATGGGGCACAATGTGCTGTCTTTTCAGTCCAGCTGTCAGAAGCAAGCAAACCATCCTGGCCTCATCTGCATTGTTGTGGGCATTCAGTTTATGACTGTACACAGAATTATGTGAAAGTAACCAAAGGTGATCCAGTGTGTTGCTGGCAGCCTCAGTTTTGATGATGATTATAAGCTGGTGCAGAGGGCTGACCAGAGAGGATAAAAAGAATGGACCATCAGATGGTCTGTTCTCCTTCACTGAAGTAAGGGGTATCGGTGAAGAGTCTCAAAAGAAGCAGCTGAGCTCCTTTGTAGGGGGGAGCGAGCACTACGGGCATCTTAACGTTGTGTGTGTGTGTGTGTGTGTGTGTGTGTGTGTGTGTGTATGTGTGACACACACACACACACACACACACACACACACACACACACACACACACACACACACACATGTGTACTCACTCATATACATATGGGTGTGTGCCTGTTTGCCTACATCACTACAGTTCCAGGCCAGGTTGATATTGTGTGGCAGCTACCAGTACCCATGATTCTTGCCAGGGCTAAAAATTAACAGCAGAGATGAGTTGAAGACTACATATGACTTATGACATAACCAGGACCACCTGGCCGGTAGGTTAAAAGGGGGGGAAGCTGGCATTCCAGTAGCAGATATTCAAATGTATTCTGAGGAAATAAGGGGTTAAAGTAATATTATAAAAAAGAACTCCTTGATTCAGTCATGCTATTCCAAACCCACTACTGCAGTAGCTTTCATACAAAGAAAGTTCCAGATGTCTTAAGGTGTGTGATGTTCCCGATAACCAAAACTCTCATTGGACAAGATGGAGGCCCTGAGGGCATGTAGGAACATGTCTGAAGGAAAATGATTTGTGGGGCAGAATATGGGCTGGAGAAATGGGACAGAGCAGTACAGAGGTATATAAGGTATAAATTACATTTACACTATCTTAGACACATTTGCAGATAAGAAACACTAGTGACTCTCCCTACAGTTAATAAGTAAATGGCTGACCCTTCAGAATATGCAAAAGAGTGTGGTAGCAGATCTACATCTGATGTATCTTTATTTCTATAACTTTTCTGGCGTATGTGTTAGTTTCTTTGTGCAACCTTTTCTTTTTAAGTAAAACACTATTTATGCAGATATTTGTAAAAGGTACAATCTCATTCTTCCCTTTATATTTATTCTATAAACTCATGTGTAAATCCCCACAGAATGCATTGCTCTTCATATCACACTTCTAAAGTACAAAATTCAGGTCCAGTACATTGTTTTTTTCCATTTTTATTTATTTTATTTATTTATTTTACATTTGTTTACCAGGATAGTCCGACTGGATACATGTCCATTTTCAGCGGAGGCCTGGGGAGAAAAGCTCCACATAGACAAACTTACATAGATTACACAGAAGTTAGCAAACAATTATAAAAACAAAGTGATTATATACAATGGGTTAGTAGTGTTCCCTAGTAGGGAATCACAATTCTCATGGACAGACACAATTAAAAGTAAGAGACATCAGATTGGAAGCAGAGCTTGGTGACATAGTTACAAGTTATGATAATTACAGAATATGCTTTTAGTTTATAACTTAATCAGGGTTGATACATGGGCATAGCCAATTCACTTAGAGATACTGTTTGAGGTTTTTTTTAAGAGACTTTTGGAGGATTGTAGGGTTATATAGTTTGGCAACAAATTCCAGGTTTTGCCAACAAAGTTGGCAAACAGGGATTCACCAGCAGAGTTATTAGCTTTGTGGGTTTGGACCAGTAGTTTATCGGCTGACCATAGGGATCTTAGATTGCTATATGGCTTAATAATATTTTTGTTTTATATAAATATATAATATTTAATATATAATATAATAATATTTTTAAAATCTTTAACTGAGTAGGCAGACTGGTCCTTGGAACAATTTCAGACACAACCCAGGTGCTGTTGCACAGTCCATGTAGTAACTTAATATTGTACATTTTCATTTACCTTGCTAAGGGTCTCAGGAAAAATCTCTTTGACCCATTCTGTTGACCATTTTACTGCATGGCTCTTACCTGTCACTTGTTTGAAGGGAGACTGGTGGGAGTGTGTCAGCATAAGGCAACAGATGGGATTTGGGAAGCAGTAAAGTGTGTTACTTCTGTGCTCTGAATGTGACTTCATACTTCATATAAGCCTTTTCATCAAGTAGCGTTACGGCATACACTCTTCTAAGAAATGTTGGTGTGGCGGCTTTGCATTTGGTCAGGGGCAAATACACTGATGGCAGCGTCCTTGAAGGTCACTGCTGAAACATAAATAGCCTCACAAAAGTGATGCACTGCCATGTTGAAGGTTTTCCTCTCTTTTTAATTCAAAACTTAAGTTTTTAATAGCCTTGAAATGATGTACAGATCATTACCCATATTCAGAAAAGTTAACAGTGATGTGTTGATCCAAGCCAGCAAGGAGTACTGAACCACAGTTTATGATTCAGAGAAGGGATTCGAAACTTTCAACCAGAGCCCTCATAACATCAATCTTTACTCATCAGGCAGGGGACAATTCTCAGCCATACGTTGTCACTCTTTCAATAAATATATGTAACATTTAAAAAAGACAGTTATAAGGGCTGAACATTGCTGTAATTTCACTAAGCAGGTACAGAACACGACAACAGTAATTTTGTTGCAGTTTGTGCTAAAACTGGGATTGGTGCCCCAGTATTTACAATATTCAGTCCTAAGCAGCAGGTAAGACTCAGCGTTGTAGAACTGGATTTGGGAATTACTTCCTTTTAGTGGCTTAGTCCAGAAACCTTGCTGTCAGTCACATTTTGTTTACATTTGGCTAATACTTCTTTTCAGAATAGCAGTTGGCTGTGTCTCATTGAGCTTACTTGTAACTGTGGCAGGTAAGTTTATCTTTTCTGAATCTGGCCTTTTGTATTTATTGTACCCATTACTTATCATATTAGACCAAGGCTTGACCTATTTGGTAAAGTTAAACTTTGTCTCATATTACAGTTAGCTTCTTAAAATGGAGGACATTACTCTGTTAACATGAGAAGAGGACAGCATTACTCTTATCAATGTCCTTTGATGTAGAAGCATTACATTTATGATTATTGCTAACATTTACTTGTAGTTTTGTTTTTGTAAGTGCTGCACACATGCACCATGCATAGAGTTTTGAAGAGGTATTGGGGACAGACATTTCATAATGCTGATTGTAATGAAGCTAATGAAGCTGACAATTAACACTGGCAGTGGTGTGTCACTGTGTCCTAATGGAAGTGAGATTAGACTTTGTGCAGTGTGCCATGGACTCACAGGTTAAGTAAAATCTGAAGCACAGCTGGCAGACTGGAATACAGGGCTGGGTCCTGACAGTGGTCTGGATTCTGAAAAATATGAGGAAGCATTGTTTAGTTATCCCTCCCTGTATTGGGGGGGAGGGGGGGGGCAAGATCACGTGACATGCCACAGGGCAGATTTTCACCAAACTGGATGCCAAAGTAGTGCCGCGGTTTGCATCGTCACCTCACAACAAGAGGTTCTCCAGTTCGATTCTCGGTTGCGGTGCCTTCTGTGCAGAGTCTGCATGTCCTCCTTGCATTTGTGTAGGTTTTCTCTGGGTACTCCAGTTTCCTCCCACATTACAAAGACATGCGTCTGGAGCATTTCTCCCCGGGCCTACACTGAAAATTGTCTCAATCCAAGTTGGACTTTCCTGGTGAACAAATGCTAAGTAATTAAAGAAAGAAAAAAAGAATTTCTGAAAGAGATGAGGAGCCTATTGAGAACCATTCACTGAGCTAGGGAGAGACTATGTCACTTGTTAATGTTGTAGCACCCCAAGTACCTTCTGCATACACCCCTCCAACACTTATGGTGTGCAAAAGGATCATGAGAGCAAAGCAAAATTCCCTGATGGCTACATGGATAATGAATGCATTGCAATTGGCATTCACTTACTAGGGAAAGAAT
>NC_056733.1:665781670-665821670 GCF_019279795.1 Protopterus annectens | reverse complement strand
TACACCAGGTGATTGGTGCCTGAGGTAGCCTGACAGTAAAAGAACTTGCAAAGGGAATATGAGGCTCAAACATGTTATGTGAATGCTGGACAAAACTTTTTATCTTTTATCTTTTTATAATTAAGAAGTAATTTGTTCATGATCTGTTGAGGTACCACTATCCACCAGAAGATTTATACACACACGCTTGTGTGTGTGTGTGTGTGTGTGTGTGTGTGTGTGTGTGTGTGTATATATATATATATATATATATATATATATATATATAGATATAGATATAAAAAATATATATACATACACAGTGTGCGAGCGTGCATGCACGTGCATCTGGGATAGTATTTATTTTTATGCAGGTTGTTTTGTGTTTATATGAATGCAGGGTCACAATGCTTTTCCCACATAGGCAAATGCTCTGCACATCCTTTATGAAAAAAAAAAAACCACCCACTAATGTTTTGGCGAGTCTAATGCCCAGTCTCATGCTGTGGATTTGCATTTCAGCTCTTCCTTTGAGGGGGGGCATGTGAGGAAACTCAGCTAGTTCTGTCCTAGCCTCCAGCCAGGATGGGCCTGCCCATCTTCCTCTGCCATTGTTGTCAAGCACACAGGCTGCTAATCAAACCCATGTCACCTGGGTTTTAGCCATGGCTTTATCGCTGTACACCAGCAGAGCTGAGTTCTGAAGCAGCTACTTGGTTCTTTATTCATACCTTCCATGGGCTTTACAGATTTAGCATCCAGTCTATGAGAAGGGTAAGGCTTGTCACTGCCATCCTGTAGATCCTACTCTTTGGCACTGAAGAGGTATGCTATCCTTTCAAGTCTAAAGTTTCTCCTGTCTGTCTGCACTCATTATTATAGTAATCTTCTATACATTCTAGATGTTATCAGTGGCACAAGAGGTAGCACACTTGCCTTTGGTGTAGAAGGCTGTGAGTTCTGTTCCCACACTGCTTTTGGTGCCTGATTTTATAACACACTCTAATGGAAATTTGATCTTTCCATAAACACATGCTTATTTTTTTCCATTCTCATTCCATAATTTCTCATTTATTATTTTTCTCTATTTTCCCCATCTGATATAGTCCTTATTTTCTTATATTTCTATCCATATGGCTAAATTACCTGAAAACCCTATTACAAGTGTTTCTCCCTTGGCTAAATTTAAACCTTGTGATATAATAAAATAATCTATTTCCATCTTAGGTATACCTCAACTGTATGTCCATAAGTTATTATTCCAAATCTTTAAAATGCCACATTTTATAACATCAAAAATTTCCTTAACATCAGTTATTGTCATCCTCTTTTTCCTCTCAAATCACAATTAAAATCTCCCATTAATGTCATATTCATATTAATTGCTACGTAATTCAACATTTTATGAAATAAATTTTCCCTTTTCTGCTTGTAATATAAACATACAATGTTATAATTCTATATACCTGATTATAGGTCATAGGTTGGTACTAGGCTATCGGCCCTAGGGCCTATACAAGCCTAGCCATATCAATTCCCTGGCTATTTAAAATCTCTTTTTCAGCTTCAGTTTGAAATTGAACAGTATTTTTTTTGTTTCTTTGTGAAATGCTTTAATCACTAAAGAATTCCATGGAATACAGTGATTTTTGTTCTCATACTTTCCCAAAACTTTCCAGAACAGAACCAGTCTCAATAATAATGCCACAAATGTTTCTTTATGAATAAAAGCTCAATAAAAGCTCCTACCTACTGCGCCTTCTCTCCTAGTGGGACAGTTAAATTGTCCCAAATGTCATACCCGTCTGTTTCTTTTTCCTTCTTTGTTCAGAAGTCTCACCATAAATTTCATTTGATTGTTGAGATGTCTTTTCCTCTGCCATCACTTTCTCTGCAGTTTCTTTAGCAGCCCCTGCATACGATTACTTTGTCTGGCAGTCTTCTATCAAAATAGCTGGATTCCTCCAGTTGCATTTTGTCTATAATTTCACCCCATGAAACATCTTTTCCACTCTCCTGCTCGACCTGCAACAAAGATTCACCCAAAATGTCATCCCGCAACCCTCCCCGTTGGAGAGTTGTAGTAACGCATCCATTGTTGTTTTGAACATTTTCTTCTGATGAAACAGCTCCTCAGAATCTTGTAGAGCTTCAAACACTGCAGTGGCATTCACCTGTGTGCTATTTGCCATCCTGGATCTCCTTGAAGGCTGTTCTCCCACCCACCACTGCGCTAGCAACATAACAAGCACAAGTAGGGGAAGTTCCTTGATGACCTGGCAAAATTGACTCTAGTAATACAAATACCGCTTTGGGTTTACCCTGAAAAGAAGCTACTGGCCTAGTGTGACTAACCCTGTCAACAAAGGATAGATTAAAAAAAATTAAAAATAAAAAAGTATCAAATTATACTGCAGCAGTAATGCAAAAAAAGGGCATAGCACAGTTGAGTAGACCCGCCGTAACGGTAAATGCTCAGTAAGGATCACTGTTGCAATACTGCAACAGTAAGAATTTAGACACATCAAGGCCTAAGTGGAGGACTGAGTATCCCTGTCAGCTTCCCCAGTCCCAGTACTCTTGCCTTCTTTCACTGCTCCATTGGGTTAGATATTGTGGGAAAAGTGTCTGTTCTACAAATGTCCTCTAGGATCTGCAGGATGTGCTACTGGAACTCTTTCTCTCTCTCCCTGTCTGGATTTTCTTTAGGAAAGGGCTAAAGGGTGCATGTTCCCTTAACTAGGCATAATTCCCCAATCTTCACTAGCATAAAGAAACTGGTGAGGGCATAGGTCGACCTCCTCTTTTTCCCAGGGCTATAACTGCTTCCTTACCCAGAGGTTTAGCCAGCCTGCTCTGAAAGTCAGACATGTTTAGTAGACGTATGTATGTCGCTAATTCCATTATGTACTGAATTAGTGATCCTGTGTGAACATTAACTATTATGATGTGTACTCACACAACTGTACTTTCTGCCCATTGCTGTGTGATTGTCTCTGTGTACTCCTGTTTCCTTCCTCCTCCCAAAAAGATGCTTGTTGATTCATACTGTAAATTGTCTGTATACTGCATTAACCTTTGCCATTTTGGCCATTCGTGGTTGCAGTGAAACTGTTAACTATTCCTACATACAATGACCTTAAATTAAGGCTTAGAATCAGTTCCAAACAGTACAGCAGTCCATCAAAGAATGCAAACACACACACACACACACACACACACACACACACACACACACACACACACACACACCTGCAGGTAATTTGAAAGACTGATAGCTTTCAACTTGCAGTTTCTGAAAGTAAATATATTATACTACTTTGAGTTATAACTGCTACAGAACTTGATAATATGAAACTTATTTACAGAATTACAACAATTTGGATAGGTCTCCACCCTCATAGTGGATGGGGTACCCACTGCTGCTGCTGTGAGGGACAGCAGCATCAGTTTCATTACTGACTGCCACAGTTACCATAGGCACTTGCAGTAAACAGTCTAGCATTCAGTAAACCAGCAGCCCAATGACTGCCTCTACTACTAGCAACAGGACCTTCCCAATTGCCCCATTAATTGCTTATCCAGAATTTACAATTTAAGACGTTTATGTTCCCTACTCATTCTCCTGAGATTTGCACAGGGTTTTCACATATTTCTGCAACATGTATTCTTTGGCTCCTTTTAGTCAGAATAGACAAACCTACACTCACCCATCTAGCTTGGTTCACACAATGCAGCAGCCTGCATTTTTCTTTTATTTGCTTATAAACCATTTGTGGTCATCTACCATATTCACTGCAACAAGGTGCCTTGAATGACTGTTATGTTGCAGGTGTGTCAACTTACAAAGTACCTAAAAAGAACGAACAGCACAACACAAAAGCCATCTTATACGTCACAGTTTATTAAACCAGCCTGTTGTATCAGTCCAGTACAAAAATGCATACTCCAAAGCAGTGCACCACATGCTAGTTTTACTTTTTTCTGGTGTCTGTACAAGGATCACAGTTTTTGTTATTTTTTAGTAAAGTTATGCACAGAAGCACCCTGTATAAACAGGATTTGCTTTATTTCCCTGCTGGTTGTATAACTAAAATGAAGAGTTAATTGGCCATAGACAATGCAGGATGTCATTTAGTCCACAAAGAATAATTTGGTCCTTCAGGTAGTTCGTACCTATATGTTACCTGCATTTCGTATTACCTGATGCATGTAAGACCCGCTCCTGTGTGCCATGTCCTGCTGACAGTATGACACTGTGAAGTACCAGACATTCAGTGGTCTTTCACCTCAGCTGTCAGGTTACAATTATGCTGTTCTGAAAGCTGTGTGCATGCAAACTGTGAGTAATACTGCCAATACAGCACTCTCACCACATGTTCTACAGCAGATGTTAAAAGTGCTGCTTTTCAAAATCTAGTTGCATGAATGTGTTTTGTCAACACTTTGACAAACTTGCAGCATAAAATGTTTATTTCAGTCAAGACAATGGTGATATCAGTCTAAGATGTACATATTTTAAACAAAGGTAGCCCAATATTCAACTGCATGAGGAAGGTTTCTGGGGTACTAACCTTTATGAAACAGTAGTTATTATGTGTTTCAAAGCTTTCTATTGTCAGAACAACCTGAATTCTACTTATTTTTATAGAGGAAGGCCCTTCACTGAGTAGTATGTTGGCAACATTCCTATTCCACATCTTTGGAGATGTTCTCTTCTAAAGCAATGTTTTGTGCATTGCTCCTGATCAGCAAAATCGGCTGAGTGGATGTGACGTCATATGGCCTTGATCAACAGTGGACACTGTGCCAGTTATATTTTTATATGTTACTGAATTGGGCCCCCAATGCATTCTCTCATGAAACAATCATTATGGGGGACTTTAATATAGATTGGCTAACTTGTATCGCTAGTAACCCCCACCAATTATATCAACTTCCATGGATACAATCAAATAATCCAGTCACCCACAAGAATCAATAAATCTTCCAAGAGACAGGCAATCCTGGACTGGATACTGATAAATAGGTCAGCTCAAGCCCGTCATTCTGGCTGCTACCAGACAGCCTGAGTGACCACCTACCAACCTTTATGCTAAAACAACGTACATATAAGGCTAAACCAACTGCCTACCAGCTAATAAGAGACAAAAGAAACTTAAACCCCACTTACTTTATTACTGCACCAAAAAGATGTAATTGGGAACCACTTAAGATACTCAGCCTTAATGAAGCAGTTAATTACTTTAACTCTACCTTCCTAGACATCCTGAACTCACATGGCTTAGTAAAGAAACTAGATCACTACTGAAATCTAGAGACAAAATCTGGGACGATTGGCGTAAAACTAGATCACATGCCTCTAAACAATCATACCTAGAGCTATGAAATAAAGTAAAGAAAGTGGTTCAAATTAGATAAGATCAATTACTACCACAGTATACCAAAAAAGTATCTAAACAATCCTCAAAAATTCTGGTCAGCCATAAACAACATTCTTCTACCTGGTAAAGCTGGCACACCCTCTCCAACCACTACAAATTCCTCAGAGAATATAGTCTCACAATTAAACAAATACGTCACTGAATCCATTCTCGCCCTAACCAGCCTTCAACCACCCCCCTTTTCCAAAGAATCACCTAAACCAAACAATAACTATAACAGCTTCACCCTACAACCTGTTCCTATGGACATGATTAAAAACTTCTTAAAAAATGAAAACCCACAACATTAGTTGCAGATAAACTACCAGCAGATTTTCTTAGAATAGGTGCTGATGCAATAGCCTACCAGTAGCCATTCTTTTTAACAGATCTATACCTGAAAATCCAGTCCCCGAAAGATGGAAAATTTCCCATATAATTCCACCACACAAAGGAAGTAATTCAAAAGAACTGACAAACTATCGCCCCATTGCTATTCTTTCCTGTTTATCTAAAATCCTAGAGAGGTGTATACATACACAAATCATGGAACACCTAAACACTCAAACGTCTGTCAAACACACAACATGGATTTTGGCCTTTGCATAGCACCACTACTGCCCTAATGTCTTTTACAAACACAGTAAACAATCATAGAAAAAATGGAAAATTTGTATCTGCAATCTTTCTGGACCTCTCCAAGGCCTTTGATATAGTAGTACACAATAAACATATTAATGTTCTATCCTTTGATATAGTAGTACACAATAAACATATTAATGTTCTATCCTTTGATATAGTAGTACACAATAAACATATTAATGTTCTATCCTTTGATATAGTAGTGCACAATAAACATATTAATGTTCTATCCTTTGATATAGTAGTACACAATAAACATATTAATGTTCTATCCTTTGATATAGTAGTACACAATAAACATATTAATGTTCTATCCTTTGATATAGTAGTGCACAATAAACATATTAATGTTCTATCCTTTGATATAGTAGTACACAATAAACATATTAATGTTCTATCCTTTGATATAGTAGTACACAATAAACATATTAATGTTCTATCCTTTGATATAGTAGTGCACAATAAACATATTAATGTTCTATCCTTTGATATAGTAGTGCACAATAAACATATTAATGTTCTATCCTTTGATATAGTAGTACACAATAAACATATTAATGTTCTATCCTTTGATATAGTAGTACACAATAAACATATTAATGTTCTATCCTTTGATATAGTAGTACACAATAAACATATTAATGTTCTATCCTTTGATATAGTAGTACACAATAAACATATTAATGTTCTATCCTTTGATATAGTAGTACACAATAAACATACTAATGTTCTATCTGATCTAAATCTCAGTGTACCTACTATTGTTTGGTTCCAAAGCCATTTATCAGGTTGACAGCATGTAGTACAAAGGCAGAAAGACCTTTCCCCTCTGCTTCCCGTTACTCTAGGTGCTCCCCAAAGCTCCATCCTTGGACTCCTGCTGTTCTCTGTTTTTACTAACAACCTTCATACCTCTGCACTACATGCTACAGTCATCCAATATGCAGACGACTCCACATTCATATGTGTTGCATCTTCTCTTCAAGAACCTCATTCACTAACACAAGCCTTTTCCTCTGTCGAATCTTGGCTCCCTAACTCCCAGCTTATTCTGAACCCTAATGAAACTAAACTGCTGCTCTTCCACCCTACTAGATACACACCACCAACTCCTCCATTCAGCATCACATCCAAAATTAACACTATCATCTCGCCTGCCACGCACACTAAACTACTTGGGGTCAAAATCTACTGTAATATGAAATTTGATATTCACATCTCTCATACCATAAAGAAGGTCCACAAAAAATGGGTGTCCTATACAGAAATAAAACATTTTTTTAACCAAAGCAACTAATGAAACAATAGCATGCACAGACTTCATCTCAATACTCCTCTATGCTTCTCCATTTCTCACTAATCTAAGAAAGACAGACATTGCAAAACTCGATTCATGTTACAATAATATTGCCAGGGTTGCCACAGACCCTCCTTGTAGGTCACACCACTGCATAGCCCTAAAGCAACTTAAATGGTTAGAATTACCTCAGGTCATCCTTTATAACCACTTATTCTAGCCCATAAAATTCTGTATCACCCTGAAAAAAAAACAGCTCTGCAAAACCTACTACGTCCCATTCCCTACACCAGTAATAGAGTGTTACTCTCCAATAATAAACTCCTCCTAGACATAACCAAAGTCAATAATACAGCTGGTAAATCCCTCTACTCAAATTTTATAACTAGAAAATGGAATTTTTTTACCCATCAACATAACAGCTACATCCTCAATAACAGAATTCAAACAAATTGAAAAGCTCACCTGGCTGATATGGCTCTACTTCACATGACTGAAAATTCAAAATACTGAATTTCATTTGACTGAGACCACAATACCTAATTTTCAAAATACTGAAATTCATTTGACTGAGTCTCATTATACTGAAAGCTTACAAAGCAGAATTTCAAAATACTGAATTATAAACCATAGACGTGCACACTTTGAACACCAATGGCCAACTCTTTCCAAAATGTAAAAACTATTAACAGAAACCAGAAGATGTAAAACCAAACTAGGTGGGGGGTATGCCCCCCCCACATTGTGGGAGGGGGTTGCGCTCCTACACCCCTCAACTATATATACTAACTCCAGGATCATACTACAGTGGGGAAAAGAGGTTTACTATCACAATGCCGACATGCACTTGAACGGCTATGAAGTATTCGAACAACAGATGTTCGAATACTTCATATTTCAGCAGGTGATGTGAGAACAACATACCCATTGAATGGACGACTGCATTGCATTCGCAACTAACATCAACAAGGATGAGGATACAGTGCAGTTAGGGGAAATACATCCCTTTCCTCACTGAGTGTAGGCTAGGTAGGTAGGTAGTTACAATACACAGCTGTTTTCGACTTTAGGTTCATTCGAAAAAATGCAGACACATTTTTTTTCTGATTTTCGAATTTATGATAGTAAACCGGGAAAAGAGCATATACCTTTTACGTACATTACAGTACTGTACACACTGCCACTACTGCCGGGAGCATACAAAACATACTCCATATTACTTTAGATACTTCCCATAAAATGCAAAAGACATACCCACATTTAGAAACACTACAACACTACTTTCTACACTACTATCGGTATTCTGACAGTCGGCACTTTAGGTTACAGTAATGTTTTTTATGACAAGCAAGTCACACATGAAAGGAAACACACATCACGTCTGTGGCTTAAAATTCATTATTTTGAAATTCAGCATTGTAAGCTTTCACTTTAATGAGACTCAGTCAAATGAGTTTTCAGTATTTTGAAAATTAGGTATTGTGGTCTCAGTCAAATGAAATTCAGTATTTTGAGTTTTCAGTCATGTGAAGTAGAGCCGGCTGATATATGGATCTGCTCTTGTGTCACTCCTGGGTAGTCCTGATCCTTAATATTACACTCCCATCCCTCTTTCCTCAACTACATTTCACACTTACTAGCCAATAACTGTCTACTCTCCTGACTCACTCAGCAGTTCCACAATGCGGGCCACAACTCCCCTGTGTAATCAGTCATGTTCTGTACAAGACTTCTTGTCTGCTTCTCTGGCTTATGAAATACAGGCAATGTCCTAGATCTCTCATCCAGATGATTTGTATGATTGACTGTACTTGTCCCTTTCATGTAAAACTGTAATACTTTCTGTGTACGACATGTGTGTATCCTTCATTTATTGTAACCCTTCATGTATCACAACACTTTCCCAGACTTTGTAAAATTGAATATATTAGCTCTGTGATTGATTTTCTGTGTATCCTTCATTTATTGTAATAATTCTTGTACATTAATGTAGAGCTTTCCTGCCCTTAGTCTGACTTTGTCCAATCAGAGTTTCTCGGTAACCAAATGAAAAATAAATAAATAAATAAATTTTGCTGTCCAGTAACTGTGCTGCTAACCCTCATGACAAATACTCGAGTTTCACATACAGTGTGAACTCCTGCCCTTCTCTGATTGACACAGCTGCTGTATGGAGTACCTGACGATGCGGTAACACAGCAGCTCCACATGTCATATGCATGTTGTGCAGAAACAAAACATATTTGTTTGGGTTGTAGCATTAACTTCAGAGTGGTTTGGGGAAAACAGCAATTCCTAAATAAGCAGAGAGATACATGGGAGAATTTTGAAGCATCCTTATCTGTTTATGAATGGACATTGTTAACTCGTTATATCTAAACCAGCATGCTCAGTATTCCTGTGTTTTTTTATCCTTATTTCTCTTACATTTGCTGGGGTGAACTTAGAAATGGTCCATGGTTGTTAGTGCTCTGCCTCAATAAGCAAATATAAATAAAATAAGTAAAGTAAAATAAACTATAAAATTAAAATCCCACTCCTGGACAGTGTGTTTGGGCTTAGGCTGATTTTGTTTCTCTGATGCTGGCAATACTGTATGAATGGACTTAGGGACTTGTCAGTGAAGGTGACAGAAATTGCATATGTCTAGTGACTTTAAATAATGTCTACAGTTTACCATGTGTGTTTGACTATGGGAGCCTTAAAGCAATCAAGAGAATCACCTGTTTTTGTGTAACACCCATAGCAAGCGTTTTGGGGGTTCCCCAGATAGTGGCATAGAAAGGGAACCTACCAAAAAAAAAAAAACACTACTTCCCATGAAGTATTCCTGAGAATCTCTACTCAAAGTGGAGCAGTCATTATAAAGAACCATGTAACAGTGACTGAAAGGCATCAGCATTTTCATTTTGTGCACAACAGTTAGTGTCACGTTCTTCCTGTAAGGGAAAAGTATCAAGCTGTTTGTATTTGCACTTAGGTAGACATTTTCTTTATTGCTTTAACCAGTTTTTACAGTTATTTTCAGAATAGCAAGTGGTTATCAGCAAATTAACATTATCTTTATCTGCTGTCAGATGTTCTGCAGTCTTTGTTTGTCCAAGAAATAAATTCTAGCTCATGAATGAAGGTGGTGGATCTATGGAAACAAAGCTTAGTAATGATACAGACTCAGAATGTAGCAAAGCTTAGGGATGATACAGACTCAGAATGTAGGAAAGCTTAGCGATGCTACAGACTCAGAATGTAGCAAAGCTTAGCGATGATACAGACTCAGAATGTAGCAAAGCTTAGCGATGATACAGACTCAGAATGTAGCAAAGCTTAGCAGTGATACAGACTCAGAACATAGCCAAGCTTAGAGATGATACAGACTCAGAATGTAGCAAAGCTTAGTGATGACACCGGCTCAGAACGTAGCAAAGCTTAGTGATGATACGGAATCAAAATGTAGCAAAGCTTAGCGATCATACAGACTCAGAATGTAGCAAAGCTTAGAGATGATACAGACTCAGAATGTAACAAAGCTTAGAGATGATACAGACTCAGAATGTAGAAAAGCTTAGAGATGATACAGACTCAGAATGTAGCAAAGCTTAGTGAAGATTTAGACTCAGAATGTAGCAAAGCTTAGCCTGTTGTTAGTAGTAGGACATTTTTGGAATGTTCATCAAATGATGATGTCTGTCTGCAGGTATGCAGAGTATACACCTGGAGCACTGCATGCTGTGTATTTGGGATGTAAGGGTAGTTGTTCATATGCTGAGTACTGGATCTTAGGTGGCAGTAATTAACCTTTAATAAGACCATTTGAAAAGTGCGTTCTTCTGGTCATCTGTGAGATAAGTCTAAAGAAGGAAGAAAGGAAGGACATAGTGGTCAGGCTGCCTATACATAAGTCATTTAACTAGTTAAGAATAATGCAAGGCTACTGACTTGAAAGTGGATGTTTGCACTGGCAGTGTGCAGACTCTTAGGTATGTTTTTTCTTCCCAAGAGGCACCATGCTTGTAGCAGAACAGCAGTGTCTGGTATTATTGTGGAACACCAGTGGTTGTGGACTCTACCTGCTGTAACCACTGCTTTGAAGTTTGCAGTGATACAGTACTAAGCATTATAATTTATTTATTTATTTATTTATGTATCTATCTTTATTGATTGCTTTTGTTTACCAGGAAAGTCCAACTAGGCATAGGTCCCAGAGGCCTGGGGAGAAATGTTCCATTTTACAGACTGAGTAGAAGGCAGTTATACAAGATTTACATAGTAAATGTACATACATAGAATACTAATTACATGAGAGTTAATCAAAACAAGAATACAGTAAAATATTACTTAATATCAAATTTGTAAGAGTCTATTTATTTTCAATAGGCATCAGCTATAGGTAAATATTAAGTAGGAGACAGTGAAGTAATTATAGGATGAAGTCGGTTCACATTTCAAAGGAGTATTGAGGAGGTATGGGTAAAAGGGAGATAGAGATAGTAGTGAAGAGGGCTAGATGATCATCAGATAATTAGAGATTGTGAAGAAATAGCTGTAGTATGGCCAGTTATATAATGGAGTGTGACAGTAAATGTATGGAGATTATCCAGGAACATCACATGCACAGATTTGGTATCTGAGTAGGTAAGACTTTAGTTGAGTTTTAAATGATTTCATGGATTGTTCATATTGTTAGTGTAATGGAAGTCTAGAATTTAGCAATGGGTGACAGAGAAGTGATTTGCCAGCAGAATTGTTAAGTTTGGATACATGTAGTATTTGTCTGATGAACGCAGTGGCCTGGAGGGTTACACAATTGTATGAAGTTGGAAATAGTTCATGAGATCATAGGAAGTTATTAGGCTATTGGCCCTGAGGTCCTTATAAGCCTAGCCAAGAGTTTATCCCATGTATAGACAAATCAGCACTCGATGCCCCTGTCCAGCAGGGACATGGGTGGAATCCAAGGGATGCATTTTCTATTTCCCATCCAGTTATCCAGGTTGCGCTTAAAAAGAGATAAAGTGGTACTCTGCTTGACATGGAGAGAGAAAGTCTATTCCATAGATGAGGGCATCTCTAGGACACAAATCTGTCCCACCAACAAGTCCTATTGATGTCAGAGACCAGGTTGAGGGCATGTATGCGGGTTACTCGAGTGGAGCTTGACTTGCAGATATGCAGCAGTCCCATCAAGGCAGGGTCCGAGATCGCCTTATATGCCAGACAGAGGTCACCTCTGAGGAGTCTGTATGAAACAGAGTAGGGGGATAGGGCTTTTAGCCTATCTGTGTATGGTAGATTTTTGAGGCTCTGGATTCTCCTGGTTTGGTCTCTCCAGCTGCTGTATGTGCTTTGCGAGGTACATGCCAAAAGATGAGTTGTACTCAGTAATGGGCCTTATAAGGGAAGAATACAGGGATGTTATGACCTCTTTGTCCCTGGATGAGATACCCTTACTTATGAGGTGGGTCGTGTAGAAAGCTTTCCATACAATGGAAGCAACATGGTGGTCACAAGTCAGGTTACTATCAATCTGAGTGCCTATATCCCTCACGACTGACTGTGTGCTTAGGACATTGTTATTAATGTGATAATTTGTGGGAACGTCACTCTCCCCAAAGGGGATTATGATGCATTCATTTTTGTATTCAGTTTGAGGCCATGTTTCTGGCACCAGTCATTTGCTTGGGTGAGACCCTTTTGGAGGATGTCCACATCACTAGGGGAATTTATGACAGCACCCAGCTTGCAGTCATCTGCAAACTTGGTCACTCATAGCCCACTGGTTTTGGCTTGCACCACAGAAAAGTATATCCCAAATAAGAGAGGCCCCAAGACTGAACCCTGGGGTACCCCACTCAGTACAGGTCTACTGCTTGAGGAGGCATATCCTATTTTGACTAAGTGGGTTCTATCAGTGAGCCAGTTAGCTAGCTACCCATCTGGTAACATACGGATTGATGCCAAGTTGAGAGAGTTTATCTATTATGCCTGAGTGGGAATAGCGTTGAAGGCTTTAGGCAGGTCAAGGTAGGTGGTTTACACTGTCTTCCCCTCGTCCATGGCTTTGGTGACTGTCTCAAAAAAGTCGACCAAATTTAACAGACATGATCTTGATGAAACCAAACTGTGTGGGATCGAGTGTTTGGAGGTTGCCAATGTCCTTGCTAATGGGGTCGATAGTCCATTCCATGGCCTTGCAGATCAAGCTAGTTAGGCTGATGGGTCTATAATTTTGCAGATCGGTGGATGCTCCACCTTTGTGTAAAGGGATGACAGTGGCTGTCCTCCACTCAGCTGGGACAAAGCCGGTACTCAGGCTTTGGTTGAATAGGGCACCTAATGGTGCTGCAAGTTCCTGCCTGAGTTCATGTGGCATGCAGCCTGGGATGTTATTGGGTCCCATAGAGGCTGTATTTTTTGCCTTTCAGAGAGCAGTGGATGACCTGATCCCTAGATATAAGGGGAAGGGGGCAGGTACTGGAAATGTCCTGATTTTCTGATGGGGGAGATAGAGGGGTGACATTTTCATTGAATTTGTCAGACAGCAAGTTTATCTATGACATTTGTATGAGTGGTGTCCTTGACCACCAGTTCTGAACAGATCTGGGTGCTACCATTGAGATTACGAACATATGTGAAGAAGGCCTTATGATTGTCTCTAGTAGATGTGGCCAATTTGGACTTGAAGTTTGCTTTGGAGGATTTCACTAGTGATCTTATTTGCTTGTTTAGGCTAAGGAGAGATTGCTTCCATTTGGGCCTGGACAGCAATTTTATTCTTTTGTTATAGAGTTTATTTATTGCAGATGTCCACCAGACAGGTTTACTCTTCCTTGTGGAGGATGATTTAGTCCTGTCAGGTATTCCTAAGTCCATGATTCTATATAAATGTTCATATAGTAATTTGGTATAGTTTTGGATAGTGGTGCCAGTTCTTACTGAGGGGGAGGGTGCTGTGAAGCTGTTTATACCATCCCTCAGGAGGCTGTAATCAGCTTTGTAGACTTTTTTTGTTTAACCCTAGCTAGAGGGGTGTCGGGGGAGATGGTGACTTCGAACGTGACTGCTTTATGGTGGGATCTTACAAGGGAGGATGATACTGCAGGGAAGCTGCAGTGGTTACTCATGTTGGTTTATACCAAGTCCAAGATATTATCACCTCTTTTGGGGGTATCGACTAGATGTTCCAAAGCATTTGCATTGACAAAATCGAGGAATCCCTGGGCATTTGTGTTCTCGCATGAGTAGTTCTTCCAGTCTATGTTTGGGTAGTTAAAGTCACCCAGGATCAGGGTAAAGGGTTGAATCTTGATAGAGTCAAAGAGGTCTAGATAGGCAGTTTGGGCATTTTGAATCAGATTTGGGGCTAGCTATGATTTGTGTAGGGGTCTTGTCAATGGTTAACTGCACCTGAGAGTGTCTCCTGTGTGTCATACTGTTTGACCAGCCTGGAGGTGTGTATGTCTTTATTATATATTGAAACTCCACCTCCTTTGGCTTTACTACCCACGGTTTGGGGTCTGAATGTATGATAAGATGTGTAACCAGGTATGGCTGAGGTGCTCTCTGGAGCTTTGAACCAGACATTTGTTAGGTTTATACACAATGTTATGCATTTGTGGAAGTTGTGAGTAGGTAAGATACGGTGGAAATTCCAGCCACTGTAATTCCCTTAGGATGGCACAGGGATGGGTTTTATTTGGAAGGTGGTAGCAAATTGTGCTATTTTGTAGTAACATTGCTAAAGTTTGTTAAGCAAGATCACTTTGGATGTTGCTAAGGGTGGGAGCAGAATATGTTAGAGTAGGCAAGAGGAGAGAAAAGGCAATGTGTTCCCTTGTAGTGTTTGAAAGGAAGGGTTTGGTTCTGTAGACAGAATGCAGCTTTTGGTGTAATATTTTCACTATATTTTGGATGTGTGTGCCAAATTTTAGGTTCTCATCTACACAGATGCTTAGCAGTTTAGTCTGTGTGACAAGTTCAGTTTTTATTTTGTTGAATAAGGTAACTGAGAAGGAACAGGATGATGTTCTTCGTGTTTCACTGTTGTAGTCATTACATTTGGGTTATCTGCTTGCAGTAATCCTCAGTCGGCCTGATTAACAAAGTCTTGGGTCCTGCGTCGGTTGCTGTCCCTTCTTCCATGATGTCAGGTCGTCAGGGGAATAAAACATGCAGCCGACGCCATTACATCAGTCTTTTTTGCTGTGCAGTGCCCGAAGCAGAAGCAGTCCGCAAGTGCCGGTCGTCCAACTCCTGAAATTTTCGTTTTTGAGTTTCAGTACCGAAGTCTTCAACTAAATCTAAGTACCCCGTTGGGGAAACTTTTTCTTGCTCCTTACCGATGTCAGTAAAAGTTAATAATTGCATTACTTGTGGAAAGCAAATACCTCACAAAGATTTTCATTCGTACTGTATTCCTTGCCTAGGCCCTGACCACAACATGCCTTGCTGTCGGTTTTGTGCTTTACTTAAACAGAGCACTATCCGTCATCAGTATATTTTCGCTTCTAAATATTTCGGTTCTCGGTTTAATTATCCAGAAATGTCGTCGGTTAGTCTTCTGACTACCGGGATTCCAAAAAAATGCAAAGATAAAGACAGAGACAGGCCGCCGAGGTCCAAAGCTGCCGCCGACGCTTCTCCTAAGCCAGTTGCAAGTTCGCCGGTACTTAGTGAGGTGCTTTCGCAGCCCCTCATACTTGCTACTTCTGACTCGCAGGCCTCTACTGAGACCCATTCGAAGTCCGGTATGCCGTGAGATGCTTCAACTGTGGAACCTGCAGATGTCTCTACCTTGGATGGGACCAGAGCCGCTGTGCAGGCACCAGCTTCTGAGGGTGTATTCAGGCATGTATTAAACCGACACCTCCTTCTTCATTTAGACCAAAATCTCAAACCATGACTAAGAAACCGACACCCAGGCCGCATGCCCAAGCCTCTATGCCTAAAAAACAAATAAGAATGGCTGAAGATCTTATAACTCTAATCAGGGGAAACCAACCTCCCCCTTCTAAGAGACCTAGGACTGAAGTTATTTATGAATCTTCTGAACAGGATTCTGATTTTTCTGATTCTTCTGATGATCTGGATTTGCCCTTATCTACTTATGAGGATTCTGATGCAGAGGACTCTATTCCCTCTGCTTCCCCTCCAGAGGATTTTTCTTTTGGTGAAACCTTACATACTCTAAGGGAGCATTTCCATTGGGAAAGCAAGGATTTTTCTGATTCAAAAAAGAGGCTTAGGGATTTCTTACTCCTGCCTAAGCATAGGCCTTTAGCTATTCTTCCTGTACTAGACATTGTTGATGATGCTTTCTCAGAATCTAGTTTGGTCCCTGATTCCTTGCCTCCTGCTCCCAGAAAACCTGACAGATATTACAGGGTTCCTGATTCTCACAAGTTCCTTTTTAAAAATCCTATTGCAGATGCAGAGACTATTTCACAGGGACCCAAAGGCATTAAGGCTTCTACTGCTAAAAATCCTACCCCCTCAGATAGAGACTCCAGGGTGCTGGATAGATGGGGCAAGAAAGTTTACACTTCTGCAACCTTGGCCATTAGGGCTTTAAACTGTTATTGGATTGCTTAAACAGAAAATTATGTTAATTCCTGACTGTGCTGAAAATAAAGAATTACAGGATTTAATGCATTCTGCTGAACAGGTTGGAAAACATACTTTGCAATGTGGATTTGATTCATTAGAGGCCTCTTGCAGGGCTGCTGTTACTGGATCTGTGCTCAGAAGGCATGCTTGGCTTAAGGAGCAATCTTTGCCTGATCATGTTAAAGCTAAATTGTTGGATGCTCCCTTAAATCAGGACCGCCTGTTTGGCAAAAAGGCTGAGGAAGTTCTTAAAAAGATGGAAGATAAAGCTATGTCTATGCAGACTGTTAAGGATTTCTTACAAGTTCAGCCTCCTAGATTTAGTAGGCACTGGCCCTCTAAAAATTGGTCCTTTCCAGCCTTCTCCAGGTCTTCTCAAGCCAAACCCAAACACAGCAGAAACCCCAGGTTTCAGTCCCAAGGGACTCACAAAACTTGGTAGTTGGTGGTTTCCGCACCCAAACCTGGGAGCAGCAAGACTCCCCCCCTATGGAAAACCGTCTCAATGACTTGCTTTTAAGACTTCCAAGCACTTCCCAACTGAATGCTGCTTTAGGCAGAAAGATTGGTCTATAGACCAAAAACTGGGAACTCATTACCCAGGACAAATGGGTTTTAAATATAGTGTCCCAAGGATACAGATTTCATTTCCACACGTTACCAACACCAAGGGGGTGGCCAGATCTACCCTCAAATCAGTGGCAGAGGCCCAAAATGAGGTACTCTCTCTCTTAAACATGGGGGCTATTCAGTTGGTACCAGAAGAGGAAAAGGGACAAGGTTTCTATTCAAGACTTTTCCTGGTACCCAGAAAAGGCAATACATGCCGTCCAATCCTGGACCTTTCTATTCTAAACACCTTTCTGGTGATTCCAAAATTCAAAATGCTGACTCTTCACCAGCTGCTTCCTATGCTAGGCAAGGATGCATGGCTGGCAACACTGGACTTAAAAGAAGCATACCTGCACATCCCTATCAGGGATTATTGCAGAAGATACCTACGCTTCAAAGCAGGCTACATGCACTGTCAGTTCTCTGCACTGCTGTTTGGCTTATCTACTGTGCTCAGGGTATTCACAAAGTGCCTAGCTCCAGTCATTGCATTTTGCAGGCAAAGAAATATTCAAATATACCCATACCTGGACGATTGTCTAATTCAGGCAGAAAGCAAGGACATTCTCTTCAATCATCTGGCCTTTGTTCAAAGGGTACTGACTTGTCTGGGGTTCACCATAAACAAAAAGAAATCCCAGTTGGTACCCTGTCAACAAATTATATTCCTGGGAGCAAGCTTGAATACAACTTCCCAGATGGCTTTCCTCATGCCAGAGAAACGGATACATTTGACAACTTACTTCAAACAAGTGGCCACAAAAACCCAGCTATCTGCAAGGCAAATACTGCAAGCCTTGGGGTTCATGGCCTCATGCATTCTTCTAATTCCATATGCAAGGCTGCATATGAGGAAACTACAATGGTATCTCAAAAGCCTATGGTGTCAACATTCACAGAATCTGGAAGCAAGGATTACTATCATACCTTGCCTACGCCTAGAGTTCCTTTGGTGGGCAGAGGCCTGCCACCAAAACAGGGGACTACCATTCACATTACCCCATGCCAAACAAATCTTAACATCAGATGCATCAGACTATGCATGGGGGCTCACCTGGCAGGGAAGTGCATTCAGGGCAAATGGAACCCAAATCAAATGCACCTGCACATAAATCAAAAGGAAATGTTAGCTGTACAGAATGCTCTGATAGCCTTCAAGGACCACATTCTTCCAGGACAATTAATGGTAAAGACGGACAACACCACTGTCATGTGGTACATAAACAAGTGGGGGGGGGGTACACATTCTTACCCCCTCTGCAGACTAGCCATGGCATTGTGGAACACAGCCTTGAGCTACCAAGTGATTCTACAAGTTCAGTTCTTGCCAGGAAAACTAAATACACTGGCAGATGGACTAAGCAGAAACCTCATGGACCCACACGAGTGGAAACTGGAACCAAGGATTTTCAACATGTTGACAAGCAAATGGGGGAGTCCAGATATAGACCTGTTTGACTCCCCCCAGATCCATCAACTGGACAAATTTTGCACAAGGATTCCCTACAAGCAAGCTTGGAAAGTGGATGATCTATCCTTCAGCTGGAAAAACCTATCAGTTTATGCCTTTCCTACTCTGCCTCTACTCTCCAAGGTACTACTAAAGATCAAACAGGACAAGCCAAGGATGATTTTAATTGCACCAGACTGACCTCACCAACACTGGTACCCACTCTTGCGCAGTGTGTCATGCTTGGCTCCATGGCACCTGCCTCAGACTCCTTCCCTGTTGTTTCAGCAGGAGAACATGATTCTGCACCCTCAGCTGCAAACCCTGAACCTAGCAGCCTGGCTAATTACCCAATCTCTCCTTTACCATCACTCAGTAAATCAGTCATGGATATCAGAGAGGTAAGTATGCTTCTCAACTTAAAAAAGTATAGTTACATTTCTTTAAGTACTAGTTTCTGCCAGAGCAGAGCAAGTAGAATGCTAAATGTTGTATTGAGTTGTGTTCAATTTCTTTGGAGGGGGCCTAGTACTAGAAAATCTTATGCTGCAAAATTGAAAAGATTCTATGCTTGGAACCAATCTCAAGGAATGAACGCAGCAGTGCCCAATTTACCTCAGATTCTACAATACTTAACTGAGATGCTTCATAAGGGCTTGTCTTTTTCCTCCATCAAAATTCATGCCTCAGCCATTTCAGCTCATTATAGCACACAGCCTCCCCTCTTCTCTCACCCACTTCTCAAGCAGTTCCTCAGAGGTACCAAAAATCTAAGGCCACCCAGGAGACCTCCAACTCCAGCCTGGGACCTTAATTTTGTCTTGGAGAAACTCACTCTTCCTCCTTTCAAGCCAGCTGCTACTGCAGATTTAAAATTTCTTTCCTGGAAAACAGCTTTTCTTTTAGCAATCACTTCTGCAAAAAGGGTATCTGAATTACATGCCCTTATGGCATTGGAACTTTTCATCATCTTTCATGCGGACAGGGTGTCCCTCAGAACCAATCCCTCCTTCATGCCCCAGGTGGTATCCAGTGTGGCTCTTAATCAGTCCATTCATTTGCCTACCTTTTTTCCTAATCCACAGAACAAAGAGGAACAGATACTGCACTCTTTAGATGTGCATAGACAGCTCAGATTCTACTTGGACAGGACTAAATCTCAAAGGAAATCTGAACAACTACTGGTAGCATTTGCTGCAGGGACAGAGGGGAAAACTATTTCAAAACAAACCATTTCAAAATGGCCACTGCATTCATTTCTGCTATAAGCACCATGGAAAACCCACCCCACAGGGCATCAGACCCCATTCAACCAGGGCTGCATCTACCTCTACAGCCTTTCTCAAGGGTGTCCCTACTAGGGATGTCTTAGAAGCTGCTACCTGGAGTTCTGTACATACTTTCACCAAGCATTACCATTAGCTAATTTTCTCTAAATCCAGGGCAGGGCTGGTTTTGCCACTGCAGTCTTGCAGGGCCTTATAGCTGGTCCTAATTCTATTTAAATTCCTCCTCCCAACCTTAGCTTTTGGAATCTACCCAAATGTAATGACTGCAACAGTGAAACATGAAGAACATAGTACAGTTGTGTACACTTACCATAAATGTAGATGTTCGAGTGTATTCACTGTTGCAGTCCTGGTTACCCTCCCTCCAGCCCCCTTTCCTTCCTTTGGCTATACCTCTACTCTCACTTACTATGCTCTAAAAGCTTTTTAGTGTATTTGCTTTTATGTTGGAGGTATATCCTTGTATTTATAGATTTAATTGCTTCCCATTAGGTGTGCACCTGACATCTGGGGCAAGAAAAACTGATGTAATGGCATCGGCTGCATGTTTTATTCCCCTGACGACCTGACATCATGGAATAAGGGACAGCAACTGAAGCAGGACCCAAGGCTTTGTTAATCAGGCCGACTGAGGGCTACTGCAAGCAGATAACCCAAATGTAATGACTGCAACAGGCAACAGTGAATACACTTGAGCATCTACATTTATGGTAAGTGTACACAACTGTACTTTTTCTTGATTGTAAGCTGTTTGGGAGTAAATAAGATTAGTCTGGATTAGTTTGGATACTGAGGAGCATATGGCCAGGTAAGGTTCTCTTGTTTGGTTCTCACCAGGGTTGCCTTTTGTGTGGAGTCTGCATGTCCTCCCTGTGTTCATGTGGGTTTTCTCCAGGTGAAGTGGTTTCCCCCCGCATTCCAAGGACATCCAGTAAGTGGACTGGACACTCTAAATTTGCTGTAGATGTGTGTGTGTGTGTGTGTGTGTGTGTGTGTGTGTGTGTGTGTGTGTGTGTGTGTGTGTGTGTGTGTGTGTGTTTTGTGGAAAAATGACCACACCAGGCTAGCCACCCAGCAGTGTGAACTCTCGTCATGTTACACCCAGACCCCTGTACAAAAATGGGAAAAAAGGGGATTGGTGCCAGTGACATAAGGCAAGCTGAGCACCATTGTTCACAAATACTGGCACCAATCTGGACCTCCTTCCTGAAGAGCATGCTACAGATGTCCTCCTAGTGACTGCAGGGCACAAACTAAACTTGGGACATTTTGAATTGAAGGATGGCAGCATGGTAATGTTTCCTTATGTGTGTCTTTGTAAACTTTCACATTTATTCATTACCTCTTGAATCAAGAAAGCATCTCTAGTTGTTGACGATACCTAACCCTGTATACCCCCAGTAGACTCATTTGTTCCCTGTACTGCCTACCCCTGTAAGCAGTGAGTATGACAGTGAAAGTCAGATCTGAGTGACCATTATTTGTGGCTGACCTAGGTATGTTTATGCCATAGCCTGTCCTCATGGTAGCCAACACGTTCTGGTATGGATACCTTACTTCATCTATATTTGACTGCAGTATCACTCTGGTACAAGTGTAGTTACCCCTAACCACTTCTGTTGGCATGGTTGAGCAGGCACTGTCTTCTCACCCCCATTTGTTCTGTTACCATCTGTGGCACCTGAGCTCACGAACCAAACTCGAGTCACCAACACTGTACTTGAGAATCCACCCCTTAGGTCTCTGTGCCAAAGAGTTTACTAGCTTTGCTGATGAAATACTGGATAATACACAGATCCTTACTGAATTCACAGTATGTGCATGAGTCATAGCAGCTGCTTAGGTCAGTGCTGTCCTTGATGAAACACTGAAGCTCGATATTAAGTATAGGTAATAAATTAGTGCAATGCAGTCTTCTGCTAAATTACAGGAGGCTAAACATGTATACATGTCGACTCCATACCTGCCACACCTTTTTTGTTTCCACTCTTTCTGGTAAAACAGCACCCCCCACTACCATCACCACCATCAACATCTGTGTTTGTCAGATACCCCTGTCATTTTTACATCACAGTCTGTACAGGGGTGCTAAATAAGCTAATCTTTATTCACTATGCATGCATTATTATTAACCCTTGTATACTCGAGTAATATGAATTGTTATGCAACTTGTAACTGTGATATTTTATTGAAAAAAAAAGCTACATAAACATTTTGATGAGTACAAATCCGGGATAGTTCCCTATCCAGTAGAAACTGCTAACAGAGAGGTAAGTATGCTTCTCAACTTAAAAAAAAGTATAGTTACATTTCTTTAAGTACTAGTTTCTGCCAGAGCAGAGCAAGTAGAATGCTAAATGTTGTATTGAGTTGTGTTCAATTTCTTTGGAGGGGGCATTCTTTGCTGAATCTGTGCATGTCTTGTATTTCCTCTCCTGTGCAGTTACATAGATAAACATAGCCATGCTGTGTTTAATGGGCTGCAATCTCACAACATAACACTCGTCAATGGTTGCTTGTGACTTTCCTTTCAGGGTCACATCCAACAGCCTTGTTATTGATGCAACACAGTTAAAGCTGCCCCTTGTAGGCTAAACTCAGAATTTCACACCCTACCATGACTCCAAACACAATTGACCAGTGTGCTGTGCAGAACATTATAACACAGTTGCACAGCTTCAGCAAATCAAATTTTACCCCTGCAATTGATCTTTGGCCTTGGAGGGGATAAGGAGCTTTCCACTTGCAAACATTGTTGATTTGAATTTTACACCTACAGAGCAGAGCGAAACGTCTCCAGCTGGGATCACGACGACGGAGGAGTCCCATCATTTCAATCTTAGCAGCAAAGCACTTTCCACAAAATCCCTGGCACTGAAAAATGAGGCAGAAAAAGAAAAGTACGTGAGTAGTAGATTCATTCTTTTTTTTTTTGTTGTTGTTGTAACATCAGAAGGAGAAAATTCCCTGCAAAGCCTGACACTCCTTGGTTAATGTAACATTTGAAATGAATATTAAACATTAAAAAGAAGACACTGATACACTGTGCCTGGTATAGAAACCATAGCGAAAGGATCATTTCAGTTGATACATTGTGATTAGCTGTATCTGGACATACTACACCGGTAAGTATGGTTGTTTGTTACAAATATTACAGGGCATGTTGTATACTCTGTTGTGCTGTGATTACGGAAGAGACTGCTCTTCAGAGTGTAGTCAGGCATTGCTTATTTCTTAGTCACAGTAAAATGTTTACAAATGGCTCCAGAACACTATTAATGAGATTTGGTCTTTTACATTTCTTGACCATTTTCAGTTTCATGTGAATGCCTTTATCTTCCTGGAAATAACTTTTTTTTGTTGTTGTTTTTCTGTGTTTTCAAACTCTGGCAGCTTTTGGGCCTGAACCATGGCATGGTTTCCTTTTGTCCTTTTACTTTAATGAGGGAAAAATGTAACACAGATCTGAAATAAATTCATGCAGGAAATAGTATAGTATGTTTTTCATATACCTATTTTTGTTAAGTTTAAAATGTGGCTGTCATTCTTTACTCATCTGAGAGGATCACTCCAGGTTTAGCTGCTTAGAAGAAGAAACTTTGTGTCACCCAATCTGCAAAATAATAGAGTTTGCACTTCTAGCTATGCTAGAAACCTCCTTTAACTTCCTTGTATTTTCCATCACTGAACCTGGGTCATGAACCAGTGCTGTCTACTTTATGTTTTCATTTTATTTATGAACTTGTCCGCATTCTGGTTATTTGAAAATAACACATAGCTTTCTTACTATATGAACTGAGCTATGGCAGAACCCTTTTTTAATGGGTACTTGGTTGGGTCTGTGGTTGGATTCATTCTTTCTATCAATCAAAACTTGGCAGATTTTCTGAATGATCCCATGCTTGGGAATGCATCCTCCCTGATGGACATCATGATGTCATACTTTGAATACAGATGGTTTAGTCAATAGAGCAGCTGATGTGTTAATACTGTATGTCTGTCATCAAGTACTCATGTTGATGGGTCCTTATCTGGGTTGATTCTCAAGCAGTATCTAGCGTGATGGAAGGAGGCAAAGACCAAGGTTGTAAAGTTTAAATCCTGGAGTGTAACAGTATGAAAGGAATACTTCATCTTGAAGTTGAGACCTTTGTGCTTGGTGAAGGCTTGCACCAAAGGCTTTACTGAACACAGCAGAATTATCTACATTTGAAACATTCATAATGTAAGCACTGGAAGTGGTCAGTGGAGTGGACTTTGATATCATCATTCACCATCATGCAGGCTTCCACCTGGTGCCAAAAGATGTTGTTAACAGTCTATAAGAAATGTTTCTGCTTGTGTACATTAGGCCTTTCCTTCTTGGAACAAAGATGCTGGTCCATCTTCCTGATGTTGTGATCAGCTTCAGTTTAATACCTGATCTAGCAGTGTACATCTAGTGTGTTTGTGTGTGAAGGGCTGTCTCTTCTGTAGTTTATACCCCAGCAGAAAAAGTGAGGGGCATAAATGTCCTGGTTCAGTGATATTTCGGAAACCACTTTTTGGAGAAAACATGAGTTGGTGCTAAGGGACACCCCATCTTTGGTGAAAGAGCAGAAAAGGTTCCTTGCACAAGCAGACTTGAAATTCTGTGATGTTAAGTTTAGAGATGATGACCACTAGACTGAGTTTTCTAAGAAATGACCTTCAGTGCCACTGAGCTAGTGGGCTCAAATGACAGTTTGGCAAGCCTGCTTAATCATGACATTCAGAACACACTGATGTAGAAAGGCTATTCAAATGAATACATTGATGCAAACTGCATTTTCTAACGGTGCTGGATTACAGTCCTGTCCCCTAAAAGGTCACAATGCACAAAAATAGCTGACACATACACTCTGACTATGTAATAACTGAGGCCTAGTTTGTAAAGATGCCTGAAATAGCTCATGATAACTTAAAAGCAGACCTTCTGAAGGCGTGTGGTGTGCTACTGTGTCCAACTCAAGTACTGTTGTGATTCTAGCTCTGGTGGAACGAGGGGCTGTATATCGTAATCCAAAATGACGGGCTTTATATCTGAATTCAGGTCCTGATGTGTAATCAATTGTCACCCGGGGGGGGGGGTACTTCCCAGGCTAGTGTAGGAAGAGGTTTATGTATTATCAGGAACCCAAGTGCGTGAAACTAAACCCCTTTTGGCTACCATTAAGTACATGGATGCGTTTTGGTCTTTCTTCCTTGAAATTAGTAGGGGAATCAGTGGGAATGGTAAAAAGTTGTACAGGAATATTCTATGCCATGGGGATGGAGAAATTGCTTACTCAAGGTTCAGGTCATGTCATCACAGCCCACAGAAATGAATCTCATAGAAACAGACCACATATTCAAAGCTACACAGCAAACAGACACTCTGCAGTGTCATCAGATAAAGTAAACAAAAATGTGTATTTGTTTTGCAAGCCCTCTCCAGTCAGCATACCCTCCTTACCTAAATAATCTAACTTCACAGTCACGAGTAGAGAACACCTATGTCAAGCATCCATTTTATTCTCCAACTGCAAAACAGTGATTTCTAAAACAGTGAAACACAAATGTAGCTGGATTTAAAGAAAGAAAATCTCAAACAACTGAACTATCAAACCTGTAACAAATAAACAGAATGGTACCCCCCAAAAAGAATAAAATAAAAACAAGTAAGTAACTGAAACTGTCACTTTATTTATTTGTAAAACTGGTATAGATGAAGGAATTCACTTTTGCCACCCCATTTTCTTTTTTTTTCTTTTTTTGCTTGTTTAATTGAGTTCTTGCTGGTAAGTAGGTCAATTTCCGGAGTAGCGCACTTCCAGAAAATTTGCGTCTGACATGGCCTATAAATGTGCAGCTACAGGAACTGCTGGAGAAGTAGCTCAAAAAGTTTGTCAGCTTGTTCACATTTCCAGGAATGTGAATGTCTAAAAGAGTGTTGCCCCCTCCTGGTGACCCACTGCCATATGAGTGTCATCTTCCTTTAATGATGGTACAGCCATGTTCCCTTTGAGCTTGTCCTCACCTAGATGAGGAGGGACCCTGAAAAGAGCTTTGTTTTTAAGTCTTTTGGGGCCAGGAAGATTGTTTGAAGCTTCAAATGGCTGACATGGAGCCCCAGTTTGTGTGTGTGTGTGTGTGTGTGTGTGTGTGTGTGTGTGTGTGTGTGTGTGTGTGTGTGTGTGTGTGTGTGTGTGTGTGTTTGCGTGTGTGTACGTGCGGGCGCGTGCACGTGGGTGTGTGTGTGTGTGTTGGGGGATGAGGGGGCTACAAAGCTTCCAGCTTCCACTGTCATATTCTGTAATGGGTCCATCAAAAGGATGGTGGAATTGGTCCACCACTCCAGTAACCAGCATTAGGGTCTGACACTAGGAGAAGGCTTTTGAGTATGTAGTGATTCTGTAACCAATGCCATCTCACAGTCTATTACAACATCTATGTCCTGAAGAGTGCATATTCTGCCATGAAGATTGTGGCTGCAGTCAGGCCCAGAACACATAACAGAATGTGAACTTTTGGGCCTTATGTTCATTTTCACCTAGTCTGTGAAAGTCATGGTCTCCCGTGTCGTCTCCCAGAGCAGGAAAAGCTGGTACTGGGGCATATCTAGATCCATTCATATGAAAACTATCCTTTGCGAAGGAGTAAGAGAGGACTTTTCCTGATTTATGGTTACTCGCAGCAGTATTAGTAATGAAAGTGCACACTGCAGGAAAACTTCCAGGGAAGTCTAGATGCCTTTAGACTTCCAGAATAATATATTAACTCATTCCCTCCAATGGAGGTGTGGAAATTTGTACTGAAACTTCCAATTTATTTTTATTTTATTTTATTTTACATTTGTTGACTGGGCTGGTCCAACTGGATATGTGTCCATTTTCAGTGGAGGCACGGGGAGAAAAGCTCCGCACATCAGAAATGGGTGGAACCTAAGCTTTTTTATTATTTTTTTTTTATTATTATTTCAAATTATGCCCTCACATTTCAAACAAATGTTCATATATCTGGAACCATAGGAGTTACTAAAAAAAGTATAAATTTCAAACACTTCAGCACAAACTATTTTTATAATAGTAGTGTTTCATTATGTTCTAGGTCTTAAACAGGATTTTATAAGTCACATTAAACACAGTAAGTATTACGTCTGTAATATTTTATGAACAACTTACAATATCTCAGCAATCCCTCAGGTTCCACACAAACTGTCAGCAGCGTTTTGTTCTACCAGCTGAGTACTTTCATAGGAGGCTAAGCAGTTCTGTCTGTGCTACTTGGTTGATGGTATATTTAGAAAAACATGGAATTTATGACAAAATAAATAAATATTATATGAACAGCAATTAATATCTCTTTACCTGCACTAGACAGAGGTTAAATATCAAAGCAGTTGTGTTTGCCATTGTGTAAGCTTTAAGATGAAATCTTGGTACTTTTCCATTATCAGGGCCACAGTTTTAATGCGCAAGCATGCACAAGCAATGATCGCACAGCTGTTTTTTTAATTAATGTCTGTGGTGCCATGACGAGGCAGTGGTGGTTGTTTTTGTTAGCTTTGAGGAGTTCCGGGTGCAATTCACTTACTGAGGTCAAAAAGGTATACTTTTTCTTTGCTGTTAATTTCTCATCTCTTGAATCAGAGACAAAGGTAGAAGTAAGCATGGACAAAAGCAACATTAAGGACGCGTTTTAAATATTGGCGCTATTAACACAATAAAGGGATTTGAATTAAGGTGTATTTTCTGAAGCAGACAAAATATTTAAATATAACTTCTGCCATTATTATTTGAATGTGATCCACCACCTTTCTTCAAACTGATTCTCGGTTTTGGGGTGGGGAAGAACAACATTTTGAGTCAAAATCACAAACATCGCTGAAAAACAGGGATAGCTGAGAGCTGTACAAGTAAAATCTTCTCGAGCGTCTTTCTCAACTGATTGGCTACTTATTTCAGGACAAGATCACACGGAATGCGGATGTCATGAAACATACTTCGGTATCCAATCGCAAACATTACAGTTTCAGTCTCTTTCCTCAGAATCATGAAAGAGACGGAACAAGGTGCCAGGTTCGTGTTTATGGGCGATTTTATATTGAAATTAATAAGGACAGTGTTAACAGCTGTCTTCAAGAAAAGGGGCTGTAATACAGTGCATTATTTTGTAACTAGTGCAGTCCTTGCTTTTTTATCAGAAAAAGCTACAACTTTGATTCAGGGCATAACATCAGAAAGGCTGTGCGAACACTGCGTGTGCCTGCTAAGATTCCAAGCACTCATTAGAACTGTTGCCCCAATAGCAGAAAAGTACCTAAATCTTTCAATACTTTGTATGTTGTGTGGTTTGGGAAGTATTAATGTGAATATGAACAAGCAATATTTGATACCAAGAGGCATCAGTAGGATATAACTGCAGAAACAGCTGGAGACGTCACTCAGTTGTTATGAATTAATGACTGGCTTTATGATACTAGATAATGAAGGACTTCTTAGGCTTCTTCCTCACATGTGCAACAAAGTGTTTCTGAGAAGAGAGAACAGATTCAAAAGAGCACTCCATGCTGGATGTCATAAATATTGACATTCCTAAAAGATAACTCACTTGAGGAGATCTAGGTAGAGGACTCTTCCTTGTACATCTCAGAGCCAGCGGGCAGCAGGTCTTCAGGTGTGTGATAGAAGTGTGAGAGGGAAGACTTCACTTGCCTCCCTGTTGACTTCAGGTGTGGGCTTGTGCAAGGGTGAGCATGCAGATGGCATATACTAAATGCTGAGTAATGTATGATCTATGTATATTCAGAGTCACGCCTCTCTAACAGCACCTAACTATTCTACATTGTATCTTCTACTTTTTCCAAACAAACCCGCACTTCTTCCTGTTTTACCTGCATTGTCAAACTCTAACCTTTTAACCCCCTCTATTTTTTACATTCCACAGAAGATACTAGGACAACCTAACTGTCTTCCTTCATAGATAATACTTCTTTCCTACCTATCCTCTATCAGCTTTCAGACTCCACCACCACTAGATATCCTTCAGCAAGTACATCACATCAGTTACAATGTCTTACTGTCTCAGTGATCATCTCCAAATGTATACAACCAGACATCTGGACTTCTGGGCTTCTTGCATAATAGTAACAATACATAATTTATTTCTTATCCTCTCCACTCTGTTGTCTTTATGACTCTTTTTTTGGCATATCAGTTTTTGTAATTTTTGTGGACTACTACTTCCTTCTACAACGGGGGGGGGGGGGGCTCCTCCCCCTGGACCTGGCCTACCCCCATTGTAGGAATGTTTCCATGTCTTAAGGATTCTACACTGTCATATTTTCCAGTCCTTGCACCAGTGAGCCTACCAGGATTGGGCACTTTTTTTTACCCTGAGACTGGTGCACCCAGCTGTCTTTTTTTATTTTGTAACTTACATCTGTCCAATGACATATTCTATATAAAATGTAGTCTATATATCAGTGTCATCTTGGTGAGACTTTGTGAAAAACAGAGTCCACCTCACCAAAACATGAGGATGAATTCAATTCCAGCCGTACTACTCTCTTCTGCTTGTTGATTTATCATCTCTCCATTCGGAGCCCCCCAGACATCTCACATGTACACCTAAACAGCATATTTATAAACCAACATGCAACCTTTACAAGTTTAACCCCAAAATGTTCACTACTAACCTATCAGCTAATAACTGGAACATCCTAAAAATCCTCCCTTTAGATGATGTAAATTTATTTAACACAACTTTCATGAATATCCTAAAGAGCCTTGCACCTCCTAGAAAGAAGAGACTAAAAACAAATAGTGCAATTTGGCTAACCAAAAGAGGAGAATTTTAATGCAGGATAGAGAAAAATATGGAAAGAATGGCATAAGTATAAAACATCACAATATTTTGAAAACTTCAGAATGCTTTGTAATCATAATAAAAAGCAGATTAATGAAGACAAAAAAACTATACTGTACTAACTTTCAGAAGAATAGTAACCACAACCCAAAAAAAATTGGGCATCCATTAAAGAAATCTTGCATCCCTGCCATAAATTCAACCCTAACCCCACTCCCAATAACTCATCACTTGAAACTGCAATAGAATTCAACTCTTATTTCATAGATAGTATGGCATCTTTAACAAAGGAATCCCCAATATCTAATCCTAACCCTGCCCAGCAGCAACGTATCAGCACATTCACTTTCACCTTCAAACCTGTGCTCACATCCTATGTAAAACTACTCTTAAACAAACTCAAACCTTGCTGTACTTCAGCTGATGACCTTGTAAGCAAATACCTTAAAATAGCAGACGACAGCATTGCCTACCCTCTATCAATCCTTATAAATAGTTCAATCCAGAAATCCCAAGTTCCCTCTCTCTGGAAAAAGTCACACATTATCACTCGGCACAAAGGAGAAAATTCAACAGAAATTGCTAACTTTAAACCTATAGCAATCTTATCCCTCCCCTCCAAAATACTTGAAAAATGTATTCAAAAATAATTGCTAGACTATTTCCTGCAGGAAGAACTCCTATCCCCAACACAACATGACTTCTGTCCTTCTCCCAGTAGTAACACTGCACTTCTAACCTATATAGATACTGTCAATAAAGCTAGAGATAATGGCAAATTAGTCTCCTCCTTAATTCTAGACTTGTTAAAGCATTTGACAGAGTTTGTCACAGCAAACTTCTACTTCAAATGTCTTCATTAGGTCTTTCTCAGCCCATTCTTCTATGAGTCAAAAGTAATGTATCCCATAGGTATCAGTCAGTAAAATGGCACTCCACCCTCTCGCCATGTCTACCAGTCACTGCCAGCATACCTCTCAACTGTACAGATTTTCGCAGAATGTCCAGATTTTTGCCTCATATTTTTGGTCTGTTCTTCATAAAACTCTGTGTTTTTCTGACAAATTACTGGGATTATCCGAGGACTGAAGTCACTAAATAATGATATACATTTGAGTTTCAGACTTCAAATCCTACAGAAAAATGTATGTTAATACAACTCCTGTTACTCTATCAACTTTCTAAGCTGATAAGAGTAATATTTAAAATATGTCCCTATTTTTGGGCCTTTGTCCCCCCATTTTAGCAGTCTTTCTCCATATTTCTTGCACTGACAGGTGTGATAGGTATGACCGCCAGTGTACTACAATGCTCTATCCTTGCTCTCCTCCTCTTTAACATTCTCACCAACACCCTCCATACATCCACACAACAGGCTTCCCTAATTCAGTACACAGTTGACTCCACACTCCTTTGCACATCTGACAATATGGCACACCTCCAAAAACTTACTCAGGAAATTTTAACAGCAACTGAAACATGGCTTTGTAACTCTTAGCTCATGCTCAATCTTGAAAGAAAAAAACAAGCAAACTACTACTTTTTCCCCAAGTCACTGTCCCATGAAAAAAAACAAAATGTAAAGTTCTCTCATCTGATAATACAACCATTGAAGTCACTTCTTATAGCAAATGTTAGGGATGATAGTGGATGATAATCTTAAATTTGACCTGCATATATAAAATTGCATAAGAAAAACTCATCAAAAGTTAAGATAGAGCCAAAAACTTTCTCACTGATCCAACTAAAGCTACACTTGCAACTACTTATCTCCTCCCACACATATTTATGGTGCTCCCATATGTACTAATCTTTAGGTGTCAGAAAAAAAATCAGATCTTGGACAATGCTGTAAAAAAGTTGCTAAATTTGCAGCATATACCCCTTCAAATTCCACCAATGTATATCAGTAAAAAGCCTAAAATGGTTAAAACTACACCATCACCTAACATATACATAGCTTCTTACCACATATAAAATTATCCAGAATACATCTGCTTGTCCAGCGCTAAATAACATTCTACACAACTATATTCCTAGTCATGTGTCCACAAACCTATTAAATCTGCTTGGCATTGTCTGTACTTGTACCATGTTGCTAAGACCTGGTACTCCTTAAATCTTTTCATCAGGTCAATACCCTCCCGCTCATCCTTCAAAACCGTTCTGAAAGACTTCCTAGCCAGCAGCTGTCTGCTCAATACCAGGATAAACTGTATCCCTAAATGTGGACAAATACCTATTCTTACTTTACATCTCATTCTCACTTCTTCACTCACTTTCTTACTTCTGTCAATTTCTCTTCCTTGGTTTTCTCTCTAAATATACCGTATGCCTACTTTTCACTTACTTCATATTGCAATTCCTGTTTTTATTATACTAACTTACCTTTAATTTCTCTATAAACTGGCTAAAATTTCTCTATTAAATCATCGTCATATACATTGTATCTGTTCTTAACCAATGTTTTCATATTATGTCTAATTTGGTATAATTAATTAAAATGTTTTTTTTTTAATTATTTTTAAAGACTTTAAGTTATTATTCTTTAAATGTTTTGTTAATACTTTAGAGCCTTTCTTCCCAGGCCTCCGCTGAAAATGGGATCCTACCCAGTCAGACTTTCCCAGTAATCAAATGTCAGTCAGGCAATTAGTAAATAAATACATAAATGTAGATGCAGTGTTGAAAAGTAAGCCTTGTAAAGGCCGCACACGAGGCAAAGAGAGAGAGAGAGAAGGAGTTGAATGATTTCAGTGCTGGTGTCAAACTATATTCCCAAGGGGTTTGATGTCACACGTGCAATTCAATCTCCCACTAGACACCAGGCATCTGTTTGCTGTTGTTGTTTAGAGATGTAAACACTCACATGAGATTGACTGATGACTCCTTTCAAATGGAGTCTCATTTCCCCGGTCTGAGATCAGGTGATTCAAAATACCCAACTCCATGGAATCAGCTAGACTGACTTCAAAGTCCAACAGTTAAACAGGGCTCTGGCAGGGCCACCACCCTGCAAATATAAGAATCCCCCTACCAGGTAGGAGCTGAGGTATGCCTCCTGTTGTCCTTCATTCCACTGCAGTGGTACAGGACTGGCATTGGTTTGAGACCCCACTGGCTGAGGATGTGCTCAGTACCTGTGGAGACTGGTCCTGGACCTACCCTTTGAGATTTAGTCCCTGTGGTAATACTCTAATCTGTGGTCTGTACTGGGCAGAGTACCCCCTCCCGCCACACACACTCATCTCCACCTGAAAAGCTAACTGCTGCTGTCCTTTTGCCCATAAGATATGCCGAAGGCTTCTTTCTCCATGGCTGAGTGGCAGGTTAAACATCTGCTGCTTGATATCCTCATCCTTTCTTAATCAATATTGGCAGTGTAGTTACAAGTCTTTACTGGTACTCTGATGCTGAAGGACACCTAGAAGGTTTAAAAGGTGTGCAGTTGCAGGAAGATCACGGGCAATAGCTCAAACTGTGATTGTAGCTGCAAGAATGGCATAACTTGAGGATCAAACTGGGGGATAGGCATATTTATGTATCTAGCAAATACTGCCACATACACATGCACCTAGAAGCATGGGGTCTTCCAGTTTCTTACTAGTAGAAAGGATGAATCCACCCAGGCACCCATCAGGGAAAATCCTCAGACTTAGATCAGAAGGATACCTTTTCCTGACAGAAAAGTACTTGACTTGTTTGGTTTTTCCACTACTGCAGATATTGTTTTGTTTTCAGGAGCATTGCCTGTGCCTACCTAGTTTGTACTAGATCCGTGCATTTATCTGCATATGTCATGTAATGCCTACTTACTTCATTTTTCAAAATTTGAATCATCATCATTAACCTAAGAGTAGAATCCAACTTTCCTCAGTTCATTTCTACCCCAGAGTAGAGTTTGTTGTTCAGGGATTGTTGGTGGCAAATATTGTGATACATGTTTTTTTTTTTTTTTTTTTTTGTTATTCCATCTAAGTGAATGAACAATCCTACAACAGTGTATGGATCACTATGTCATTACTCACATCACACTTGTCACTTTGCTTTTTCCCTGACACTCGTTATCTGACACCACTGGGGGGGTCATTGTACCATGTATAAATATTGTAATCTGCATTTTGTTCATCTGAATGCAACATCCCAAATGAACAGTGTTGATTGCTGTTTGTCTGTTAAGTCTATACTATTCTAATTTCTGTAAACTTGATCTGTTACATTGAACTACTTTTGTCATATTAATGACTTGTGCATGATATCTTTGTCACAGATGCTTAACCTATGAATTCAAAAGCCTCTAAACTATGATGTTCACATTTCCCCTTTATTTGGGTGTCTTTGTATTAATATTGTTACCACTGCCAACATTTATACATAAGTGTTCACGATAATATAATGTCTTACAGGTAACACACACACACACACACACACACACACACACACACACACACACACACACACACACACCTAACTTGGAGGTGTTTTATTTTTAGAATGTCTGGCAAACCTGCATGGACTCATCTAACAAGTGTAACAAAACATTAATTTCTTTTGTGGGATTTCAGCCATGTATCTGTTATTTGGGATTTGAGTGGATTTGCACCTCCACCCTTGTTTAATGTACCAGTTTTGTTAACCAGTTGTGTGCATTGGTCACCTTTGATTTAGCTGTTGTGATCACCCCCAACACACACATACACACAAACATGCATATATACCATGATTCCTATTTTTGTGGAGTGCCTGCAAAAAGTGGCCACAGTGTACATCTTTATCTTCTAATGGCCGACTAATACTCTACCAGTATTTCAGGTTTATTTGTTGTATACAAGTCATTACAAAGCAGTACTGGACCTGGTCATGTCAGTAGGCTAGTCACTCTAAAATGTATTGCTTTAGATATGCAATTCAGCTGTAACTATATTGTTTTCTTCCACACTGACAACAGGGGACTTCAGGAAACACAGATCACATTGGCTGCCAGACTGGGGGAAGCCGAAGAGAAGATCAGAGTCTTGCATTCAGGTATGGCATTGCAGAATCGTAAGCTGTTTGTGTCATTTTGCAGGACTGAAATGTAGGAATTACTAAAATAAATGCAAAACAGCAGTATGAGTTAATATGAGCTGTTTAGTAGTAAATGTGAAGGCCAGTAGTAGTATTGAGGAGATAGGCCTGCAATAAGCCATACTGTATTCATTAGGACAATGTCTATTTTCATAGAATCAAGTGGCAAGAAGCAAAAAAAAAAATAAAAACAAAGTGGGGTTATTCAGTGAACTTCAATTCATTAAATCCATATTTGCATGTCCATTCAAGAGAAATTTTGTCAGAACTGCCTTGATGCTGAAAGGTAACCTCCTCCCACCTCATACTCTACACCTACGTGCTTGTTGCACTTGTCTCCTTTCTTTTTTTTTCCCATCCCTAGTCCTTTTTAACCTTACACCCTACTCTCCACAGTCCTTATAAACCCTCTATCAAACCCTCCTCTCTGCCTGCTCTACTCCTAGCTTAACCATTACCCACTCTGGCCTCCCTTCTCTCTATTTTATAATTCCCCCTTCCTCATGCACACATTTGCCTTCTACTTACTAATTTTTGTTTTTACCTTCTACCTTACTGATTGTTTTTTCTCACTGCCTTTTCCTTTCTTTGCTGTGCCCCGCTCCATTCGCCCTTTGGGCTCACCCTGCTTCCCTGCCCTAACCCCAATCCCCACCCACCCCCAGTAGCCCTACACTTATACCTCTGAGATTCCTACCCCTATCTTTCTCAACCTACCACTAACCTAATCATCACTAAGGCACTCCCAACTCAATCTGTCCTAATTAGCCTTAATTTACTTCTCACATACCACCACTCCCATACCTACCCTATCCATCCTCTAAACTAACTTTTGTCAGGATCTGCTTCCTACACATCCTCTTCTAATTAGTCTTACTGACAACTTTTATCCAGCCCTATCTTGTCTCACAGACACTTTCATTTCTTCCAGCTCTTCTCACTTTCAAAATAATCACAACTTACACTTTACACACTACCATGGCCCCAACACACAACACTATTTTTATCCCCACGCTACTCTTAACTACAGTTAAAGCCTCTCTAACTATACCTTATTCACTCATCTTCTTTGAAAATCTTACTCTATGCAAACAAAACCATCATTTCCAACAAACTTCTTCATTTTCTCTCATCTATACTGCTAACCATAGTAACATAACCAGTACCTCAAATTATATTCTACCAAAATGTCACAGAACAAGCCACATAACTTACTTAACTGTTAAAAAGAACTTCAATAATTTCCACAAAATCTTTAAATACCTATATTTTACCCAACACCACCTCCTCCTTCATGGTGATATTCATCCTAACCCTGGCCCCAATAATGACAAGAGTAACAACCTTGACAATTTAACTTTACCCAACACTCCTTTCATAGCTAAAGAACTTAATTCCCTCCTTTATAGCACATCTAAATATTAGCAGTATCAACAATAAAATTTCCCACCTACATGCACTACTTGATCTACACTCTTTTGATATTCTATGTCTCACTGTAACCTGGCTTAAACCATCTACTTTAAACCATGAAATTATCCCCCCAGGATATAATATCCTTAGATGTGACCGAATAAACAAAAAAGGTGGAGGTATAACCATACTTTACAAATCTCATCTCCAACTTTCACACTGTAATGTGCTTCCATCATTAGATGCTAAAACTGAAGTACTGTCTATCAAACTCCAAATCAACAACTCCAAATTTATCTCCCTAATTTGTATGTATCTACCTCCTGGTAATAATACTAATACTCTTGAAAATATACTTAGTTATCTATCTAACCAGCTACCCCAAGAGACCATTGTACTGGGCGACTTCAACATTGACTGGTTCACCTACAATACCCAGAAGCCTACTAACCACATAAATCTCTTTGGGTTCTCCCAATTAATAATCACTCCCACTAGAATCCACAAACCTAGCATGAAAGAAACTACTCTTGACTGGATCCTCATCAAAAACCACCCTAATATCTGTACTCCAGGTACCCTCCCCAATAACATCAGCGACCATATGCTTACATATATTACTAGAAAAAAACTTCATGTTTCAGCAACTGATAATATCAAAACATTCCGCTGCAAAAAATACTTCAATCCTGATAGCTTCCAAAATGAATTGCTAGCATGCAACTGGTCACCTCTTACCCATCTTGAACTTGATGAAGCTGTGACCTACTTTAACACTTATTTTCTTCAAATTCTTGACTACCGTGCACCTTATCACACTACCAGAATGAAAACAAAAACTGCTCTATGGCTCACTAAACAAACAAAGCAAAAAATGCTCCTCAGATATAAAATCTGGACCAAATGGAGAGCTACCAAATGTCCATCTCATCACCTCCTCTATAAACAGCTAAGAAATGCTACCAAAAAAGACACCCTTAGAGACAAAAAAGACTATTACCTACACCTCCAATGATCCACTGAACATACCCCACAAAAAATTTGGTCAGGGATAAACAAACTTCTTCAGCCAGGACACCCTACTACTCCTATCCCATCAGGTTTCAACCATAATAATTCCAATCAAATCCCTGATACCTTTAACAACTACTTTACTAAAGCCATACAAAACCTAGCCAATTCTTTACCTCCCTCTTCTACTCCCCTACCAAATACACTCAACTCTTCTACTCCTACCTTTCACCTACAACCTGTAAGTACATCTCTTATCTACAAACTACTTAGAAAACTAAAACCATGTACACCATCTGCTGATCATCTCCCATCAGAATACCTTCAAATTGCTGCAAAGGCTTTATATCTCCCCATATCTATCCTCATTAACAGAACTATTTCTGAAGCTAAAATTCCAACCATCTGGAAAGTTGCCCATATCATCCCTCTTCATAAAGGTGGGTCTTCCACTGAACTCTCTAACTTTCGACCTATTGCCTTACTCTCTCCATTATCTGAGATAATGGAAAAATGTATTCACAAACAACTACTTAACCACCTACTACAAAACAACCTACTAGCAAACTGCCAGCATGGCTTTAGACCATTCCACAGCACTACAACTGCACTACTCTCCTTCACTGACTCTATAAATAAAAATCGGAACAGCTCCTTCTCTGCTGCAATATTTATTGACTTGTCAAAAGCCTTTGAAATGGTCAACCATAACTTACTTCTAGACAAACTAAATTCATATTCTCTTAACCCACAAGCATTACAATGGTTTAGGGCTTACCTTCAAAATAGACAACAAGCAGTACTTTGGGAAAACAATCTGTCATCATTACTTCCCGTAAATATTGGAGTCCCACAAGGCTCTATTTTAGGTCCCCTTCTCTTTTCCTTATTCATCAATGACCTTCACTTGAACACACCCCAAGCCACCAATATGCAGATGACTCAACCTTAATCTGCACTTCTAAGAATCTAGCCTCCCTCCAGTCAATTACCCAAAATGTATTCCAAAGTGTTGAAAACTGGTTTATGCAACACTGCCTCCTCCTTAATCCCAAAAAACAAAACTACTCCTTTTTACGCCAACTCATAAATCACCAAATCCATTCTTTACCATTACCTCTAATAATGCCACCAACATAACCCCAGATACTACCACCCGGCTATTAGGAGTTACAATTGACAATCGCCTTAACTATGATGACCATATTAACTCCACCACAAAGTCTGTTAACAAAAAACTTGGTTCTCTCTATAGAATTAAACCATTCCTTACCCCCTTAGCCAGGAAGACTATTGCCCAGACCCACCTCATCTCTACCCTCTTTTATGCCTCTGCCATATATACTAACTTATCTAAAACAACCTCTCAAAACTTTCTACATGTTATAATAGCATTGCTAGATTTATCACATGCTCTCCCTTTAAAACTCACCACTGCCTTAACCTTAGACAACTTGGATGGCTAGAAATACAGAACCTTATACTCAGTAAACAACTACTTATTACCCATAAAATCCTGCACTATCCCAATAATACCCCTATCCTCACAGATCTGATTTCACCATACAAAAATCTGTCTACACTACGTTCTGCCAGTAAACATCTGGTATCCTTAGTTAAATCCAACAACAAAGCAGGTGACTCTCTTTTCTCTAATACTATAGGAAAAAACTGGAATCTGCTCCCTTCTGAACTATCTACCCTAGCTTCTACTACTCTATTCAAAAAACATATCAAAGAACATCTTAAAGCCCAGTGGCTCTGTCCTTGTTCTAACCCAGACTGAAATTCCATGCCCCTCCTGCTCAAATCCCATCCCCACACACTAACCTAAGCATACAAACCAACTCTTTTTCTCTTTATACCTGCTCTGTTTTTGTGATCTAATAATTGTTCTTTACTTTTCCCCTAGCAAACCTTTGTATATTGTCTATAATCCATAATTTGTATTACATTTATTCATATAAACAATGCTATCTCTGTACTGTAATTTTAATATACATGTCCTTTTTATAAATTGTTAACATTTTAACTGTTTATGCTGGAGCTTTTCTCCCCGGGCCTCTACTGAAAATGGGCATATATCCAGTTAGACTAGCCCGGTCAACAAATGTAAAATAAATAAATAAAAATAAATAAACTAGATTACTTACTGTTTCAGAATTGTATCTGAATTGGTGAAGATACTGGTCAATGTGGATAGTACAATAGTCCTTTGTACAGAAGTGACTGTTTCCAAGCTAATTAGTGTCAGTGGCTCAGCTGGAAACACATATGGCTATGGTGAATGGAAAATCAGAAGGCTGTGGGTTCTAACCCCCTGCATGGTGCTTGGATTTGTATTCCA